>NC_056728.1:649645880-649838380 GCF_019279795.1 Protopterus annectens
TAGACTGGGAAGGAGAAGAGTGTTAAGGCCCAGGGTAACCTTCCAGGAGCTATGTCAGCTGGAGATTGTAGAGCACTACAGGGTAGACAGGGACATACTACAATAACTCACTGAGCTCTGCCGCCCTCAACTCAGACACAGAGCTAACAGAGGGGAACCCATCCCAGTGGAAACAAAGGTATGTGTAGCCCTTAGGATAATAGCCACATGTACCTTCCAAAGACCAAATAGGGACATGATGGGGGTCTCACAGGCATCAGCATTCAGGGTACTCCACCACTTCCTTGATGCCATGTTACCACATGCCAGTGAGCACATATATTTTCCCCTTACCCCTGTGACAAGGGCCAGCAATATGCAACACATCTATCATGTAGCACACTACCCTGAGGTACTGGGTGCCATAGATTGCACTCATGTACAAATCAAGGCACCACCATGTGAGGAGGGTAGAGTCTATGTGAACCTCAAGGGGTACCACTCCATCAACTGCCAGGGTGTGAAATGCTCAGGGCATTATCATGAATGTGTGTGCTGGCAGCTGTGGCAGCTATCATGACTCCCATATCTGGTATGGATCACAGCTGTACCAGATGTTTGCTAGGTGGGACATCCCACATAGCCATTTACTGGGGAATGCTAGCTACGCACTGGAACTGTGGATGAAGACTCCCATAAGAAATGCACACACACCCATGGAAGAATGCCATAATGAGGCACATGCACAAACTTGGAATATCATAGAGCATGTGTCTGGGTAGCAGATGTCATGGTTCCGGTGCCTTGATATATCTGGTGAGCCCTGCAGTACTTTCCAGCCACATGTGCACATATGTTCACAGTATGTGCCATGGTACACAATATGATCCTGTGGAAGCAGCTGTGGCAGGATCAGCATAGGGAAGGGATACACAGCTCCCCAAGAGTGCGTAGGTCACGACAGCCACACTCACAGGACTCCAAGGAGGAGTTCCCTGATGATGTCCCTCTAGACAGACATTGGCATGCCCAGTATGTCCTGGCATTGACTAAGAGACAATGCATAACACATTCACTGACAACCTAGGGTCCTAGGGACTGACAACTTACTCCTACTCACATACATATATTAAAATAGCTGATGCCAGGCACCCACACAACCTGTACCTATCCATGTATTGGCTGTGTACTGCTTGCATTATACAGAGTCAGCCGTGAACTTCAGTTCTGTCAGCTGCTGCATTCTCAAGGTAAGTCTTTAACCTACACACTAATTGTATGGATTACTATAATAAGATATTGTATGTATGGATCTGCTACTGTTATGCAAGGAAATATAGTGGGCAATTTGGTCAGAGTTAACATCCACATGGGACAACTGATACCCAGTCCAATAGTATGTGTTCCTTAATTTTCAGTAGGCCTCATGGCTGGAATATTTATGACATCAGGCAAGGGACATGTTAAACAGTGGGCACACATGATATTTGGACTACTATCTACCCAAACTGATCGTGTGCTGTTGCTCCCTCACCCCCAACACAGTGGTGTACCCAGATAACAACCAAGAAGACATCCCCACTCAATTTAATAAATACTTTACAGAAACCATCCAGACCCTTCAAACAATCAACCCTATGACAACATCCCCACCCCTGCAAATCCACCCTCCTATCCCCAACTAACAATTGCCCCAAGTTCAGCTTCCACCCAGAACCAACCAAATCCATTGAAAAACTACTCCACAAGCTCAAACCAATATCTCTAGCAGCAGATAAATTACCCGTTGAATACCTCCATCCGGCTGCAGAAGCCATATCATATCTTGTCTCCATCCTAATTAACAAATCCATCTTTGAGTGTATAGTACCCAAGCTATGGAAAATATCACATATCATCCCTCTACATAAAGGTGGAACCTCCCTGGAACTCAATAACTACTGCCCTATAGCCATACTACCCCCTTTATCTAAAATTTTAGCGAGGGTAATACACAAGCAACTAATGAAATATCTCCTAGAAAATAATCTAATAGCAACACAACAACATGGCTTTAGACCCTTCCATAGCACCTTCACTGCACAGAATTCACCAACATTGCCAAAACTCATAGAAACAACGGACTCCTTGTATCTGCCACCTTCTTTGACTTGTCCAAAGCATTCAGTATAATTAACCACAATAAACTCCTTCTTTCACTAGCAACTCTAAACTTTACCACCCCTGCCATCTCCTGGTTCAATAACTACCTAGAGGGAAATAAACAAGCTGTTATGTGGCAAAACCAACTCTTCGCCTCCCTACCAGTCTCCCTAGGAGTACCCCAAGGCTCCATCTTGGGGCCACTTCTTTTTACCCTCTTCACCAATCAGCTCCCAATCAGTATTCCTAAAGCCTCAATAGTGCAATATGCAGATGATACCACCATAATATGTGTAGCCAAATCAATGGACATCCTTCACTCCTTAACACAAGAATGCTTTTCCCTAGCAGAAACTTGGATTACAAACCAAAGGCTCATTCTGAACCAAAGTAAAACAAAGCTAGTACTCTTTAGCTCCCACAGAGCCACACCTCCCACTGATTCTTTCTTCATCTCCTCCTTTAACAAGACCACAATCACCCCCACAAATCATACTAAACTATTAGGGGTTGAAATACATAATCACCTTAGATTTGACCTACATATTTCTATAACCATAAAAAAGTACATAAAAACTTGGCCTACTGTATCAGAATAAAAAATTCCTCACTGACCACTCCAAAACTACAATAGCAATGACTCACCTACTATCCACCCTACTTTATATCTCCCCTGTGCTTACAAATCTCTGCAAATCTGACCTAAACAAACTTGATAGTTGTTATGATAAGATAGACAATTTTGCTACACCATTTCCCATCAGAACATATCACTGTGAATGCCTAAAAAAACTCAATTGGTTAGAACTACCACTACTACTTCAACTCAATCAACTATCACTAGCCCACAAAATAATGCATAACTCTGAAAACACCCTAGCCCTACAAAATATTTTGCAACCATATACAACCACCAGGCCCTTGAGGTCTAGCACACAAAATCTCCTCAAAGTAACCAAATATATCAATGAAGCTGGTAAGTCTGTCTACAGCCACTGTATAGCAAAAACCTGGAACTCCCTTCCTGCCCACATAACTGACAACAAATCCCCATCACAGTTCAAGAAACTTCTTAAAACTCACTTTTTGAATAATCAACTGTGCTCCTGTATACCCCCTGGCTAATGTCTCATTAGAACACTTCACCTAACTTAAGTAACTCTACTAAGCCAACCAATCATGGTAATGTACCCACTTAGGACTGTTAATCTACTGCTCCCATCTCTCCAGGAGTTAGGGAAAACTACCCCAGCAATGTTGAGCTCTCCATAAGCAACGGAAACCAGGAGAAGACATATTGTACATCAATTTGTTATC
Organism: Protopterus annectens; assembly: GCF_019279795.1. Lineage (NCBI taxonomy): Eukaryota > Metazoa > Chordata > Ceratodontiformes > Protopteridae > Protopterus > Protopterus annectens. The sequence continues at coordinate 649,649,319 of NC_056728.1, forward strand.
CTTCTCAACTAAAACCAGGCAACGACATATAGTGAATCAGTTTGCTATCCTTCTCAACTATTGTGAGCATCATCTGCTCCATCAGAGCCTTATTCTGCATCTCTCTGCTTTTACTCTGATAAAATGAGTAAATCTATCACAGGAATCGTAAACTTTGGAATATCTTCTAAAATTTAATATTATATTGTAGACAACAAATGTATCCTAGCTGTTAGTTAATATGTATGCCAAAGACTCTTCTATAGAAATTGTATGTCAAAAGTCTGTGCTTAAAACTAGATTTTGTAAATAATTGTTCTCTTGGATCTTTTCTCCTCAGGCCTCCACTGAAAATGGACTTGAAATCCAGTTGGACTCTCTCAGTCAACAAATGTAAAATATAATAAATGAATAAATAAATAAATAACAGCTTTAACAGAAAATCAGCTATGGTATAGCAGTGGACCAGCCAATCTCAGGGCTGTAACATAGATAGAGCTCATGCATTGCTTGTCTGTCTTCACACAGGATAACAATGCACATATGTATGCTGTTGATTGTGTGATGGATGACTCTTCTTTGTCTAGCAACCTGTGTGGCTCAGTGGACTAGGAAAGCTAGCATGGGTGGGGGTATTGATGGTTCTAATCTGAAATTAATTACATCTTTTGCATGTGAAGTAGTAGTACATTGGTGTTGTCACAGAATGCCATACCTCCCAACCTCTTGGTGCAAGAAATCTGGACAAAGCCAGAAATATCGGGGGGACAAAGGTGCAAACATAGGGACAGAGTTTAAATATTGGTCACATAAAGCTTGTTGCAAGTAAATATGTTGCAGTAGTACATATTTTCTGATGGATATAAAGTCTGACACACAATTGTTTGTCTGTAGTTAGTAGAATGTATTGATGTCAACATTCAATGAAGCATCAGAAGACCACAAATGTGTGAAGAACAGACCAAACATATGAGGCAAAATCTGTACATTCTGTGAAAATCAGGACAGTTGAGAGGTATGCAGACTGTCAGTCTGTTGGTGGTGTAACATTACTAACCTCAGTCATATATTAAGCACAGCAGACAGCTGGGGAATGCTGTGGACATTTTGAGTGAAATGCAGTACTGAAGAATCAGGGGCAGATGTTAATGTCTGTAACATACAAAAGCCTGGAGTGGAATACAGGTAGGTGTGGCATGGAGTCACAGTATAAGTACTGACAGTCCCACTGGGCATTCCAGTACACATAGTAAAAATGAGCGCAATTCTCTTGACCCTTCATTGAAATGACCTATTATGTGTAAATATAATGAATAAAGAGGACCAGTGGAGTGAATGCTCAACGGAACAACAAGCTCAAAGATAAATAGTTAAAAACAAACACCGCTGAGCAAAACAATGGAGGATTGCAGTCTCATTTAAATCACAAGTAGCTCCTAAATCCAATAGCCAATGATGTAAATAATCCAAGTGCAGGCGAGGTATGTAAAAAGCAGGTTTATTAATAAATTGGATTATTAAGTTTAGGGCAGATATCACCCCAGGTCTCAATGGAAGGGTTCCCCTGCGACCTTTGCTGAAATCAAGAAGGTTATTGTCCAAAAGATGTTAAGAGGCTATGAAGAGTTTTTTACTTTGTGGCCAGTAGGGTCTTTTTGAACCTTTATATGCATAGATGCTCTGTCAATGTTTTGATAGTTATGTTATTAAAAAAAAAATTTTTTCCCTCCCCCTCCATCTGTCACACATACTTTTGATTCATTTATTCCAATAATGGATATGAATATGAATGGCTTTGTTTTGAAATGCCGTACTGTTTTATGATGGTGTATAGGAATTTTATATATGACTTTTTTACATGATATTTTTAATGAGCCATGTACCTTTAAATAATGGACAGGATTTTGGCGCCATTTTGGCTTTTTAAACTGATGTTTACAGACAGTTTAGTTGTATAGGTCTGAAGAAGCTCATGCGAAAGCCACCTCTTTTATTAATAAACCTGCTTTTTACATACCTCGCCTGCACTTGGATTATTTACATCATTGGCTATTGGATTTAGGAGCTACTTGTGATTTAAATGAGACTGCAATCCTCCATTGTTTTGCTCAGCGGTGTTTGTTTTTAACTATTATGTGTAAATGTCTATGCATACAGACATATACGTATACATATCCATCTGTCAGGATCTCTCTTACATGCATAGTATATCTATCGCTATGTAGTGTTAAATATATATATATAGCTATATATATTAAAATGATACATAGACTAGCCCTATATATTTACAGAACACATATACATATACACACACAGCCACATTTATATATACATCCCTGTTATTTACAGAAATATGTGTTTGGATGTTGGCATTGTCCAACATACCCTAATAATGGTGAGTAAACTGCACTGTCACACAACCATAATGTTGCTCAAAGGATCCAAACTAAGGGCAGAACAGTACATAATCCACATACCTACAGACCCCTATGCCTGCTGAATGTCACCACGTAGGCAGACACAGATGAGCGGGTGAGGTAATGTGCAATGGTGTCAATGCATGTATGGACAGGGTACATTGTCCATGCCCACAGTGTCACCTATCTAACTGCAAGCAGCCACATATGACCATACTGGTAACTGTACACACATAGCTAGGATAACATCAGTTATCTCACTGCTAGGATATTAGATGCAGATAACAGTATGGACCAATATCACTTTTTTCAACACAAGCCTAGTTTCTTTAATGTACAAATACTGTGCCTGCAATCATATATATATATATATATATATATATATATATATATATATACACAACAGACTTAACCTGGGGCACATGTGATAATTACTGTGATCTATAGTGTATAAGCCTATATAAGTAGTGGTTCTAATCTCATTCTGCCCAACATGGTGTTTGTATATCCATAGGGCATACATTTGATAACCTTTATAAAGTAAGCATAGCCAGGGTTTTGCATCATTTTATTTGTAGCTGGTGATGTGTCCCTCCAAATGATTGACCACAACAAGGTTTGCTGATATCAACAAGCATTATATGTTCCAAACTAATAGCACTAGCAAACATGAGTTGTGTTGTGTGCATCAGGTACTGTGATCTGTAGTGTGTACCAGTACATAGGTAAGTGTTCTAATCAACATACAGCCAACTGGCAGTATGTGTGTGCCTTGGCATGTCCTGTATGCAGTGAATGGAAATGATGCTAGCCTGAATGTGGCCATGTTTGTGTATGAGGCTGTTACAGCAGTATACATCATGTTATGGAGCCATAGGACATGTAAACTTAACTAGCATAATGGGCATACAGCCCTCACAATCAGAGACTTCTGTATACCCTTGGTACAGGACCAGCACATATTGCCCCAGTCCAAGAGGGACTCAGAGAGATGCCATGATTTGAGATGAAGGTTGCCCAGCCAAACAGATAGCATGTGCTGAGATACACTGAGCTGCTCTATCTAGAGTCTATATTATGATATTGCATGCTCAGAAGAGCGAAAGACACATAATCAACCCCATCTAAGTGAAAGCTTACAACGTCGAAACCTCAGAACAGCAATTTTTTTCCAAGGGAAAAAAATCTCTGTTCTGAAACAAAAAAAACCCTGTAAAACATTACATAATGTGGGGGGTTTTGCCCTCCCTGATGTGGGGGGCTGTACCCCCATACCCCCCTTGCTTAAATATACCAACTCCAAGATCGCACTAAGTGCCAAAAATGGCAAAGTAGCAAAAGTGGCCAAGCAAATTCTTTCCCAGGGAAAGAATTAGCTGAAAAGATGCTTCGCTATTTTGCCTTTTCACGCTTTTCAGTTCGACAGAGATGCATTCGACAACCTGCGTCTGCAACAGCATAATAGAAAGCCTCTGTCTACCATTAGGCAGGGTCTGTTTCAAGGGTGTGTTTGTGTCTGCTAGACAAATGTCTCCCACAAGCATGTAGTACTAATATCACATAGTAGGTTAATGTCCTTAGAGTGCATCATCCATCTACTATGTTCCCTACAGATAGGGAGGCTATGCACTCCAGCAAGGCCACACCTTGCTCTGTAGCAAATCTTATCACAGATTATGAATGCATGAGTACTCTGATTGCCGCCATTGTCCTTGGTAGACTGTCATACAGATGTGCACCTATGGAGCCATACACGTATACTGCTCCACCTTGCTAAAGTCATATTTCTGCTGTGCTGACATGCCATGCTGTGCCGCTTCACTGCTGCCACATGTCCATAGGTTATCCCCTCAGACTCCTGCAACAGAAAACTACACAGGTCTGTGACATACCTGTCAGTGTAACAATACAGCCAGTACAACATCATACAACATAAGGTCCACAAATGTATGTTGCATACTCATGACACATGCTAGCATACAGTGTATGTTGGTGATCACTACAAGTGGCATGGCAAAACAATACTGTATTACACAAGTACATAACAAGCAATATAGTGATCCTGTGCATCTGACACATAGCTTCATCCCCCTGCATTGATGGGAAGGATATCAGGGATGTGTCACAGGTATCATCACTTGCACAAGGTGTTGTGTAGGGGGTACTAGAGGCCTAGGCTGGCCCAAATGGTTGACAGCATGTGTGTGAGTCAGGAAGGGGAGTGGGTTAGATGGAGCATGGAGAGGTGTCTTTAGGTGACCTGCATGTGACAGTGGTGTGTGAATGTGTGCAATAACACAGTCAAGCTGAGTGCTAGCTCTGCATGTGTGTATGTTAGACAGCTGTGGACCGTACATGGAAGAGTTGACAGTTCACCATCTCTGGCCCTGAATGCAGGTGATGGCTCTGCAAGGAGTTGCACTGGCACCACCATGCCCAAGGTCAGAAGTGGTGCTACTACATAATGGTGACTGCTGTCTGCCATGGCACCACCCAGGTCCACATGCCCACAGCCTGCCACATCATGGTGTGGACAGTACACTTCCCTCTGTAGCACTGGATGTACTGCTTCTACAGGAGCGTAACTGTGCATGGCCACATGGACTATCAGCAGATGATGTTGCTGACCTACTTCCATGGGTCTGACTCCCAACTCCAGCCATACATCCCAGCACAGACAATATGCGGTCCAAGACAGACACTATCTCAGCCCACAGTCTGTCCACTACATCAGTGAACTGATCCAGGGTGCCCCCAATGTGGTGGAGGTAGTGATGGATGTCAGACTGTGCTCCATCCATAACCCTAAGCATATGTCTGGTGTTCCATTCAGAATGTGCCTGTGCCTCCGTGATGGCCCAAAACATGCACTGAGTGACCCGTGATGTGACACTTGCAACAGGTGATGGATGGACTGCAGTCCTCCTAGGAACACCCCTGTCAATCTACCTGTGTGAGACCTCACCAGCTCATTGGCTATGGCCAGTGTCTACACTCATTGAAGCCATAGTTGCCACACTAGCCCATTCAACATCTCCACCCTCTGACTGTCCCATATTTGAGGCCTGTGGAGACTGGGTATGTGTGGGCATACTGACTGTGTGCAGTGACAATGGGGGTAGAAGAGGGATTTCAACCTCTGGGACAGATTCAGCCCCTGACACCCCAACCTGTGCATCACTGTGGCCACCATCATCATCAGAGTCCGAAGAGACACTGACATCAGGTTGTGTGGGAAAAAGACCCCAACCCCTCCTGGTCACCTGTGGAAACCAAGACAAAAGCAGTACACTAATACCTGCACTATTATGTATGGAAATTTCAGAAAGAGTCATAATAATGAGGACCCACAACTGCATTACCACTCTCACATCTTATCATCTCCACTTTCATGAACAACAGACTTCCTCACAACAAAATACACATTCAAATCAAGGCCTTTATAAGAAACACATCAGGTAAAGAACGTGAAACTTGGCCAGTACAATGTACCTCTTAGGTATGCACTATGACACTATACCTGATAAAACAACAAATAAAACCCAGTGCACTTATCTTAACAAATATACACAAAAACAAGTTTCAGTGCCTAAGGTATAGGTTCATAGGTTCAAAGGTTCATACTAGGCTATCTGCCTAGGGTATTTATAAGCCTAGCCAGAGTATGTTTGGCTTTCACCAACCATTTTAAATTAATTTTGCTATGCCCTTTTTCGAGGTTAGTATACTGTGCCTCTGTCTAACAGTGACACGGAAGTGATACCCGGGGTAAACCTATGATCTCCCATCCAGTCATCAAGATTCCTCTTGAAGAGAGTCAATGAGGGACTCTGCCTAACCTGGACTGGGATTTTATTCCAGAGTGAAGGGAGCCTCTGGGTTATGAATCTGTCCCTCCAGCATGTCCTATTTATTTCAGTGCTGAGGTTCAAGTCTCTCGAGCATGTAGCTCAATGGGATTTGGATTTTTTGAGGTGCAGCATGTCCCTTAATTCTGGGTTGGACATGGCTTTATACGTCAGGCACAGGTCACCTCTGAGCGGGTGGTATGCCACTGAGTAGAGCTGGAGTTTCTTTAACCGGGTAGCATATGGCATCTGTTTGAGCCCTTTGATCCTCTTGGTGAGGTACTTTTGGGGTCTTTCCAGTTGCTGCAGGTGTTTGGTAAGGAACATCCCAAAAGGGGCATTGTACTCGATTATGCGCTTGATGAGGGATGAGTAAAGAGGCATGATAACCTCCCCTAATCTAGATGTGAATCCCTTCACGATTAGGTGGGCTATATAAAATGTTTTTCTAACCACTTTGGCCACGTGGTTGTCAAATGAGAGATTGCTATCAACTTGGGTCCCCAGGTCCCTAATTACTTCTTCTGTACTTAATGGATTACCACCTATGTAGTAATTTGTGGGCACTTTGTTTTTGCCAAAGGGATGACTATACACTTTTGGCTTAGCTTGAGGCCATGGCTCTGGCACCAGTTGTCTGTTTCTATGAGGCTCTTTTGGAGGATGCTTGTGTTGGCTGGAGAGTCGATTATGGTGCCCAGTTTGCAGTCATCTGCGAACTTGGTCAGCCACAGTCCTTCTGTGTTGGCCTGTACCTCCGAGAAATATATACCGAACAAGAGAGGTCCCAGGACTGAGCCTTGTGGGATGCCACTTGTAACTGGTTTGGAGTCTGACATGGCTCCAGCAATTCTAACCATGTGGCTTCTGTCCTTGAGCTAGTTTGCAACCCATCTAGGGACATAGGGGTTTATATTTAAGCTGGTGAGCTTATCTATAATGCCCGAGTGGGGTATTGTATTGAAGGCTTTTGTGAGGTCCAGGTAGGCTGTGTGGACCACCTTCCCTTCGTCAATGGTCTTGGTGGCTGTTTCAAAGAAGTTGACCAGGTTTAAGAGGCAGGATCTGCCCTTAACAAAGCCAAACTGGGTAGGATCCAATGTCTTTAGGTCCCCAATATCTTTGTTTATGAGGTCCATGATGATCCTTTCCATAGCTTTGCAGACCAAGCTAGTCAGGCTTATGGGGCGATAGTTTCCAGGGTCCGTTGAGGCACCACATTTGTGGAGAGGGACCACTGTTGCTGTACGCCACTCTTTGGGTACATATCCTGTAGTAAGGCTGAGATTGACCAGTAGTTTTATGTTTGGGTTTAGCTCTTCTTGGACTTCATGTAGGATGCAGCCCGAGGCACCGTCTGGTCCCATTGATGCTTTTTTTTTGCTTTGGAGAGGCCGGCTCTTACCTGAGCATCTGATATGTCAGGGGGGCAGCACTCTGCTGGGATAGATATTTGCCCTTTTGGTGGGGAGAGGGGGGAGAAGTTTGCGCTGAACCTGTCAGCTAGGATGTTGGCAATGTCTGTGGGTTCGGTGTATTTTTTGTCATTTTGGACTAATTCTGAGCATATCTGGGAATTCCCACCCAGGTTCCTAACATAACTAAAGAAAGCCTTGTGATTATCCTTAGTGCCCTGTGCAATTTTTCTCTAGAAGCTGGCCTTAGACGATTTTATGAGTGCCCTTAGTTTTTTGCTAATACTGATCAGAGATGCCTTCCCTTTTTGGGATTTTGCTCCATCATGTAGTAGCTTCCTCCTTCTATTATATAGTTTGTTTATGGCTGGGGTCCACCAGACAGGACATCTGCCTTTGGAGGATTGGGTCTTGGTTTTATTTGGGATTGCATGATCCATGCATTCCTGAAGGTGTTCATAGAATGCATTTATAAAGGATTCTGTGGTCTGGGCCATATTTTCCACAGTCCTGGGGGCTTTGAAGGATTCCACCTCAGTTTTGAGGAGTGTGAAATTTGCTTTAGAGAAGTTTTTCACTGTGGTTTTCTGGGCAGGGGGTGGGGTCGGGATGTGAATATCCAGTGAGATCAGTTTATGGTCTGATCTTACCAGTGAGGGATACACTTCTGGTCTGGAGCATAGAGTCCCCATGTTGGTGATGATCAGGTCCAGTATGTTTTCCCCTCTTGTGGGAGTAGTAACAAGTTGTTCCATAGCATTTGAGTTTATGAATTCTAGGAACCTTTGGGCTAGGGTGTTGGAGCTAGAGTAATGCTCCCAGTCTATGTTTGGGTAGTTGAAGTCGCCCAATATAATGGTGTTTGGAGAGACCTTCATATTTTCCAGTGTTCTCAGGAAGACCGAGTGGAGTTCCTGGGTTTGGGAGGGTGGTCTGTAGCAGGCTATAAACTGGAAGGCAGTTTTACCCACTGTTAGTTGCACATAGATAGTCTCTGATGCTTTGTGCTTTGCCACCAACCTGGAGGTGTGGGTATCTTTGATGAATATCGATACTCCCCCTCCTTTTGTGGTTCGGTCCAAGTTGTGGGGCCGAAAAGCATGGTATGAGGTATAACCTGGTAGTGCTGGGGTGCTCTCTGGAGCCCTGAACCTGGTTTCTGTTACTGCACAGATATCGATGTTCTCCATGCTAAGGAGAGTTTTGAGTGCATGCATCTTGAGGTTTAGACTTCTGGCGTTGAGTAGCATTACTCTTAGTTTCTTATCCCTTGTGATACCTATGGAGGTGGTATGCGCCATCGACCTTTCAGTATGTACAAAGCATGCCAGATTAACTGTCTTATGCACACCGGGAGGCTTATTTGCTCTGAACTATAACTGCAAAAGTGTTTTCACTCATTCAACTACCTATCCTAGGAAACTTCGGTAACAATTCCAGACTGGAACTTACAAGCATTTTACTCTGGTTACAAACAATATTACCTGCACATAGGGAATTATCCTGGCCCTTACCTTTAATAGCATATGTATGTTACATAACAAAACAGTACCAAGCTTACCAGAAGCAGGAGCACAGCCTTGAACAATTCCTGAAGAACCTATAAAAAGGTGAGGGTGAGGTAATTTCAGTACAACCACATGTTGCAGCGTAACAAGGTAATACCTGAATATATCTCAGATGTACAGTAGCTACTGTGTTGCTTGATATATTGCTGACATTCTGAGTATGGGTCTACAACTGAGCTACCCCCCCCCCCACAGCACATAGACCTGACACCCACATAAAGGTGTGAATGACTGCTACAGTATTACAATGGGGATTGCAGTAAGCTTACCTGCAAGCTCCTCTGCTGTGGACACTGTGACACCCACCTCCATGGTGTATGGTGCGATGGATGCCTGGGATCTGTCGTGTGTCCCTAGGTTCACCACAAATTCATCAGTGGCCGTGAGTGGTTGTTCCACTGCAGACCCTCCACTGATGATGGCACGATCCCTGGCTACATAAGCTGCCCTTCATCATACAGCATTCACCATGCCTGTAGTATGGTGTCAAACCTGCTCATATGTCCTGTGCTGGTGGCCAGTCTCATTCACATCCCAGACAGGGTCTGCCCACAATGCAGCCCACTGTTCCCTGTTATGTCTTCCCTGGATAGGAGGATGTGATGATGCTGCCATAGCCCTTGAAGTATTAGTTCATTGTCTGCATCTGAGAAGGGGGCATGCCTTCTGTGATGCATAGTCCTGAAACACACCAAAGGGAAACACATTACAAGATCAAATACATGGATGTCCACTATGTAGAGATAGAGCAAGAACAAAATGGCTGGCACTATCCACTACTTGCTCACACATGTCATACCTCACAGTGTGACAACATACTATGTGTGTAGATACAACTGAGATAGTATCATTACTGAGGTAGCTCCATGTGTGCCATGAGAGATTCTGCTGTATGATCATGCACCCAACACTCCGGTCTACTGTGGTGTGTCTGCTAACGCCAGCCACCCAATAATATGTCATAAGACCAGTGCCAGACAAATAGCAGTGTGCTATTATGACCACTATATTGGGACAGTCCAACAACACCAGTGTGCCACAATGACAAAAGATAATGCAACCCTGATATATTGTACATCCCCTGAATGTGTAAGACAGCAGGGTATCAATGACATGTCATTACCACAGGTCTAAGACAAGCTTATTGCTGTACTCCCTATTACCCATACCTCTATCCTCTGATATGCATCCTGTTATGCACAAAAAACAGTTACATACCTGGTGGAGTACAGTACTCCTCTGTTGAAATGTGCTGCTAGTACTGTTTCTCAAAGGTGTGCTCTGTATGAGGAAAGTCTCATACAGAATGTTTGCCCATAGCCAGCTGCTTGCATTTTAACATGTTTCTCATTAGCAGGTAATTGCCTGTAAACCAATGTGTGACTCTGATATGCTAATTGCAGCCAAAACAAGAGTTGTGCTATAATTAGTCAATGACATGCAACCACAGTGCAATATATAAGGCCTTCATGTAGAACAGGGCACCTTTCTTAGCTATTTGAAATGGAAATTGCTGGGGTGAGGAGAATACATTGTTGCAGAGGGTAGGTCTGTAGCAGAAATCTTTACATAGAGCTATTTGTACCACAGGCTGCAGCTGCTGCTGCAGGTAATAGACACAGGCAGTGAGTGTGAACACTTTGGAGGACAATAGGCTGTAGGTGTATCTGTGTCAGCTGTGTCAGTCATGTTGTAGAGGCAGAGCCAAGATGAGGGTACCCTTAACACTCCAATTATGGCATGTGTTTAAGGTACATATGTTAGGCAACTGTGTCAATAACAGAGTACTAAGTGACATATAGTAATGCTATACGGATATGTGATGTGTGTCCCTACCTGCAGGACTGTGACTTTCAGCATATATTTACTTTGCAATACTTTGTGTGGATAATGAGTGCATGAGTCATTCATTAATTGTTGTCTTCACAATAATGTAATTGAAATGCAACACAATACTGGATTTGAACCCAGGACTATGTGTGGCAAAATGTACTATATGCAAGGCATTTAACAGACTGAGCTACTAAGGCACTGCTACAGTGGGTGTAGTTGCAGGATGTATGTACACACATATAGGCTGTGACATACATTTACTAGTTACATCAGTATGTGCACAGCTTTATATGGATGTATTTCTGCACCAGAGTCCCAGCTGAATATGCATTTTGCCATGAATGCATTAACAGGTGACTTTCTACATGTTGCTGATAAAAGGGCAAATTTACCTGATATCACAGGCTTCAGTTACATCCATTATCATGTCTCTGGCTGTCTAGTGGTGTACTATTGACCAGAGTCCAAGGTACACTCCCATTTATTCCATTGCTTTTTATTCCAGTTTGTGAGGTGCAGCACAGTGAGCAGCTGCACTGAAACATGCCTAGTGACTGTAATATTATGTTTTGTCTAAACCACCTGTTTTAAGTAAGAGTTGTGTGGTGTGGCAGGTTAATGCAGTATGGTGGGCTTGGGTTTGAAACACAGCAGAAGTGTTTATTTTGTACATGTGTTTTACAATGTTAGAAAGATATATAGTCATTATAGCTCTATTAAGCTGAAGTTACTAAAGCTGTAGGAAAGTTGTTAAATAGGGGCAGGCAGAGGGAAAAACATAGTGAAAGGCAGAGAGAGATGTGCAGGAAGGGTGTAGGAAAGAAACATAACTATCCATTTCTTGTACAGCAACAACTGTGCACTTTGACAGAATTTGAAGATGAATTTGGATTCTCAAACCTCAGAGATAGGGGTGTGGGCAACATAACTGCATTGCCAAGCCAATTGGACTGAATTAAATGTGTGGACACATATGCAAAATGGAGAGCTATATATGGGATGATATTTTTTTGGGGACAGGTGCCTTTTTTTAAGGTGAGAGTGGAATGTTGGGGAAAGGACATATGTACGTGTGGGTGAGGTAAGCTGGGTAGGTGAGGATGCATTTGCAAACAGACAAGACAGACAAGACAGCAGGCAAGGGGCAGTGTGTGACACATGAGGGGGTTGAACACCTTGGATAGGGAGGGTGTTGTGGAATCTGAGTCCATACCGCCCAACTATCCCAAATTACTCGGTGTTTACCATGTTTTGGGGTTCATATAATGGGGTGTCACGATTCCCGAGTGGCACCCCTTCATTTCCGATTTTTTTTCTTTATTTTTTATTTTATTTTTTTTTTCGCGCTTTGTAAGCTGATGTCATCACATACGTGATGACATCAGCTCATTAGGGCTACCAGCCTGTCGGAATCAAGCTTTGCACGCCACGCACATATTTCTGGGTTTCCAGTTCAAATGCTTTCCGAGCGAGTGGGAACAGAAAGCAAGGATGTATTTTCATTTAGAAGACTCAACAAGTGAGTGGAAACAGAAAGCAATCGCCAAAATGGATTTACTCACTCCTGGCTGAATGGAGAAGAAGTAAGTGTGTGCGGAAAGGATTTATTTTATTTAGAAGCCTTGCCGAGACCATTACTCGGTGTGTGTGTGTGTGTGTGTGTGTGTGTGTGTGTGTGTGTGTGTGTGTGTGTGTGTGTGTGAATGTTGCAATGGACTGATATATTGTTTGAAGCTGATTCTTTGTCTGCCTCGTGCTTTTGCTTCTTACTTGCCTGAATAGGCTATGGCTCCTCTGCGACTCTGCAGGTATCATAGTACGAGTGAATGAATCATAAATGATTAAATATGTAGTTATAATAATATCAGATCATAGTATTTGCACAAGTTGAACTGTCTTGAAGTTGACTTTGTTTTACAGTATCGTCTTAGTTGAAATCAAGTTACCAAACACCATTTGGGTATAACAAGATACATTCTTGAATGATATATCATTATGTTTTAAGCGTCTTTGCGATTTATTGTAAGACCTTATGTTTAATTGAGTACTACGTACAATACATTATCTGCCAAATTATCACATATTGCAGTGCTCTTTTTAGCTGTAGACAGCGCTGCTAAGTGAGGAGAATGGCAAAATGTCTGATCTGATCAGGAAAAGCTGAGTGTACATTACAAATGACTCTGTGGACTGAAGTATTATGCAAAACAAGTTTAACAACAGATTTATCTTGATGTTGAACAAATGGCTAATCAGCTGAGCTATCAGGTGCACACCTGAAACCTTGGATAAGGGATGTGATCATATGTCTTGGAACTGGTCAGGGATGGTGACTTTAGAAGGACAAAATGCATAATAGTGTGTTGTTTAGGGTGTAGGATTTTGGCTTTACTCCTTGATTAGGACCTGAATGACATTAATAAGTTTAGGGGCGTAACAGTTGTGAAATTCATCAGTATGTTTACACATACATATTACAATGAACACCTCTACCTTACGCAAGTAGAAAAGGTAAAGGAAATGGAGACAGATCCATGTCTTGTCAAGATGTTCTTTCAACACTTTACTGACTTTCTTGTCAGATCAGTGCTGGTCAACCCTATTGACTTTTCTCAGGTTATTTCAATAGTGTGCACACTGGTGAAACTATCATACTAGGAAAAGGCATCCTCCTCATTATGAGGGTGCTAGGGTTCACACAGGTGGGCAGCATCAGTGACCATAATAAAGGTATTTCATTTGATTTGACGTTGTCACCTGGGCATGGCCTACCACTTATAGTTTCACAGCAAACCCATTGGACTGGAACTTTTTTTTTGAAAAAGGTTTATTTTCTTGAACCAATTTTATAGTTTTGAGATATTTAAAAACAGTAGTCCTGTTACCCCCCCCCCCCACCATGATGTATAAATCAGTTTCCCTACACCAACACTTGGTTGAGTGCAGAGTGGACAGCTTTAAAAATATCAGTTTCTGTTCACCAGTTTTGAAATCACTTCTGATTATTACCCAAGGGAAAGCAATACCACTAATCATGTGACCACAGAGTTAGCATATAAATGTAAAGGGCATAGGCATTCCCACATATGTCCTTTTTAAAAAAAAAACACCTTTATTAAAGTATCAGTTGTGACACAGGCAAATTTACATTTATGTAAAAGTAATCAAAGCATATTAACATAGCAAACATTATACTTTTCATATATTATGCTATATCATATAACCTAAGCAATATTACATAAATTATTCAATTCCTGCATTTTTTTAAACAAGAAACATCTTTATTAAACCACCACTTACTACATAGGCAATCATACATTTAAATAAATGAAAACAAACCACACTGACACAATCCTAGTTGCAAGCATTTTACACCACAAACCATTCTGACATACTCCCACTTGCAGACACTATACATCTCTTGTAATCAACCCAATATTTCTCACTCAAACATTACATAGCTCATTTAAGTCCTGCTGCCTTATAAACCTCATTCTTCCCTTGTATGTATTGTTCCCACAATTCCCATTTTTTCCTTTGTAGTTTGCTCCTACCCTTTTCTAATGATCCCAATTCCAGTTGTTTTATCTCTGTTACTATATTCACTACTTCCAGTATAGTTGGTTTAGACTTTGATTTCCATGTTCTAGTAATTGCTGTTTTTGGCATCCATCATTATTAGACACAGCAAGGTCTTACCATGTCTAAGTAATTCTGAATCTGTATCATAGTCAGCAAAACAATCTCCCTCCTCAGACCAATCTGTCCACCCAGCATCTTGAACAGTGCATCCCCCAGGGAATCCTTAAAGTCCACCAACACACTGCTCTCCAAGAAAATATGTTCCGAATTATGTCTTTCCTCCCCTTCACACCTCCAACATTTGCTGTCTGCCTGAGGAAAAATTCTCCAGACAGAAGTGAGAGCTAAATCTGTATTCCCCCATTATTGGCTTTGTCAAGGTTTTTTCTGCTAAGAGGTTGAGAGCTATGGTGAGAAGTGAGAAATTAATTCACTAAATGATAGCCATTAAGTTTCAGTCTTCCTGTGTTTCAGGAAGCAGCTGATTTGGCATAGTGGTATGTTCTGACTGTAGTGCATAGGGTCCTGGGTTCAAAACTTGCCAGTGAAATGCATGGTGGTAACACAACATTTCATTCTAGCAATTTTTCAAAATTATACAAGCAATGTTTAAAACGTGTCCTTGGTTTTTGACCTTTTGTCCCCCCTCCCAAAAAAAATGAAATTGAAAATAAGTGCAAGTCACTATGCACGATGCCTATGGCTTACACTACTGTCATTCTATCTATAGTGTGGGTGTGGAAGTAGACTTTTATGATGGAAATGTTCTGAATTGGGCAGTTTTGTCATTGGTTCGTGTGTTTTGTTTCATTGCCTACAGTACAGCCTACTGGAAAAATGTTCAAACAATAAATTTAAAATGCGCTCTAGCAAGTGTGTTGTATTATACAAGGAATATAATTTAATAAAGTCAGGATGGTGTATCAAAGAAAAGAACACATGTATGTTTCTTGTTTTGTGTGCAAGGGGCCGAAGATTTGAAAACGGCCCAAAGGTAATCTTTATCCACCACTGGCCAGATGCATTTTCTTTGGATGTGGTGTGGGTTTCAATGAATGTGAGTTTCAAGGACAGAGAAGTTTTAATGCCAAGCCTATTTTCATTGTGAAAATGTATTGCTTTGTTTACCAGATGTCTATTAGTGTTTCTGCATTGCTGTGCTGTAAAATGTAAAAATAAAATCCAATTAATCATTGCAGAAGCAAAGCAGTATGCACACATTAGTGTCTATGGCAAATGGGGTGAAATAGCCAGGTAATGGGACATTGGTATGGCTGCAGGGGGACTCTGGTGCCATGTTTTGGTTGTCTGTTCTTTAGTTTGTGTTTGAAAGTTGGTATCCCACAATTCCATTGGAGTGGGTGGGGTAACATAATTATGTATGCAAATTAGATGTTAATCACCATACAGATTTGTACCTTTTTTCATGGGCCTTGTCCAGATTTTTGATGTTTCCAGGTTGAGAGGTATGTCTGAGTCCCATGTGGTTCCAGACAGCAGCAGTGTGACTCACATCCCCATCCATGGGACTGTCAACACAGCTCTATCACTGCCCTGAGGATGGCTGTGCTAGAGGCTGGGCACCAGGGCAAGGCTGCCCAACCAGGATGGCCAGCATGCCCTCAATTTGACACAGGTGGTGGTCATAGCCATGGTGAACTATCCTGCAAACCAAGGCCAGCAGCTCCACATGGGTGACAACACCTCCTCCACCACCACTCCCAGAGGGGAGCCGGGCCCCATCCCCTAAAGCGGTACCTCCCAATGCCACAAGTAGTGCAGGGACAGCAGAGGGGGCACCACTGGTCTGGGTCCAGATGTGCTGGGACCCAGTGCCATAGCCAGTTGAGGAAAGGTAGGAGGATCAGCTGTAACTGTCCTGCCTTTACGTGCTGTGGTAAATGAGGTATAGCAATAAGTTACGGTTAGTAATAACCAAAGCAATGTTAGTAGTAATAGAATCAAACATCATATTTATTCATCCAAACACATATTAAAGTATATGCGCAATGCAGCATTAAATAACATAACAGAATAGTAACAGCATGCCAGTACAAAGTAAACCATAGGGCCAACAAAACAGTTAGTTTAATAAATATGTTAATATTGCATCATAATAAAACTTAACAATAATCAACCACATTTTCCAATGTATAGTTTAACAAACCATGTTATTATTAAATCATAATAAAACATATCCATAATGAAACACATTTTTCCAAAATATAGTTAGCTTAACAAAATATGTTAGTATTAAATCATAATAATAAATAACAGAAATAAATAAATGAAGATAAGGGGTGGGGAGAGAGAAACATTCCATTACTGACATTGCAGATTATATCCCTGAAAACACTGAAATGTGTACTCTACAGGTGTGTAGTGTCAGGTTTGAGTACAGTGACTACAATTCTCCTAGAACTGATGTAGCACATACATACCTCTCAAGCTGTTAGCATGTGTCAATATTGGCCAAGCAGTTAGAAATGCAGGTACACCACTACACAGAATAGTTTCACATAATGTGGACTTATATAACTACCCCGGTGTTCTGTAAATGGGTTTGGTAATACATTGCATTCCAGGTAATAATTTATCTGCTAATCATGTGACAGATGGATTAGGCAGTTTTAATTACATTACAAGAAACGGTGACACTTGAGAGGCATGTTTGTGTACAGTAAGTAAACGTCATGCCTTAATTGGCAGGCATGGGAACAGAACCCATTATCTGCAAATAATGTATTAATTGACTGCAGCAACTTAGTACAGACATGCAGGGGATATAGCCATACAAGGATTATGCAGCTTTATTTATGAATCGACAATGCTAGTGAACACATTTTACTGCTATTGGTTTTAAATATCTATTGGTTTTAAAAATCTCTATAAAAATGTAACTAGTGTAGTCCAGATACAGATTTGCTGCATCCAGAACTGTTTGTAAGCTTCTGAGCCCCCCCCCCAAGCCTGTCTGTGCTGGAGGGAAGCCTTCTACCTTATCAGTGGGAATGGTAAGCACTAGGTAGTCTATCTACCACAAGAGGAGTGTTTTCTGGCCCAGAAATTGTAGTTTATTAGCCGTTTGGGCATTTTTTCCATCTCTTTCAACCTTCTGGTTTAAAAGCCCGTGTTTACTTGGGTTTGCTCTTATTTAAGCTCCACAGATCTAGTATTGGTGCCCTGCAGAGTGCAAGAGCATCAGGAAGGAGAAAGAGATACTCTAAGTGCCTCCATTTTGATTTTTTTCCTAATTTACTGCTTTCTGCACTTGTTTTTAGTTGTTTTTAATTTAATTGCATTTATTTAAACTGCATTTCCTTTAATATTGCTACACACTCAAGTGTGCTAGCTTGCACTGCATTTGAATTGTTTTTATTACTGTTTTAGCTGCTTTTCTGTATAAAAAAAAAAAAAAAATGTTTTTAGCTTGTTTCCCACCCGTCCTGTAATTAGCCTAGTTGAGATACAGATTTGCTCTATCTAGGACTGTTTGTAAGCTTCTGAGCCCCCCAAGCCTTTCTGCATTGGATGGAAGCCTTCTGGCTTATCAGTGGGAGTGGTAAGCACTCTGTAGCCTATCTACCACAAGAGGAGTGGTATAATACCCAAAAATGTAGTTTATTGTCTGTTTGGGAAGTTTTTCCATCCCTTTCTACTTACTGGTTTAAAATTCCATGTTTGCATGGCTTTACGCTTGTTTAAGCTCTGCCTAGCGGTGCCAAGCTGAGGTAAACTATTACTGGTGCCAGAAAGTCTACTCTTCAATTTTACCCTTGAATCATGCTAGTTCTTTCTCTCTTGCACTTCGAATAGCTTAATCACTTTGCACCTCAACACATTTTTGTAGCAATTATTGTAGCATACCTAAGTGCCATCAGCACTAGCTGTTCTTCATGGAAATAGCTCCAGTACTTAGCAGTTATGACCACCCCTCCTGGGATGATTAAAGGGCAGTTCCCTGTGCTTTCTCCTATTAACCTGATACATTTGTGCATTCTAAGGCAGTGTAGCAACTGCCTCATGTACACAGACAATCTTCTCCTCTTACCTCCCAACAGTCAGACTTGTGAGAGATACACTTATATCACCAAACTGGAAGCAATGCACTCTCCAAGACCAGACTAGCTGGTCAAGAGGAGAAGGTCAACACCTGCACCACCCCACATGAACGCATAGCCCTCCAGAACACCCAACATCACATCTCTCACATAAAAACACAAACCACATACCCACCTTCATCAAGGCTCTCAATAGAAATTTACCCAAACAGCAGAGACCTCCAAGACAGAAACACACTGAACCACCACAACACAGCACAAACCACAGGACACATAGCTCACCTCCACAGTGTGCCCCTTAACCTAAGCATCTAAGGCTAAACACCTTGCCCAATACAATAATCATAGGTGACTCAATAGTGAGGCACACAGATGTTCCACTCAATAGGTTGAATAACGAGAAGCTAATAGTCAGCTGTGTATCAGGTGCCAGAATCCGACACATAACACATGCACTCAGGTCACTCCACAAGTACAAGTATGACTCTGTCATTGTCCATGTAGATGTGAATGATCTGGGATGTACCTCCCTGGACTACATGAAAAGAGACATGATGGTGGTTTTGAATTATGTGGCCCAGACAGGTATGACCCTAGCCCTTAGCAGTATCCTACCATCACCCAGAATGATACCACAGTACAAACAAAAAATGATTGACTTCAACAATTGGCTAAGTTTCTGGTGTCATTCTAAGGGGATACAGTATCTGTCTTCTTGGGACAACATAATTGACAGCCATCAATGCTTTGCCAGAGATGGCCTCCATCTGTCATCCCTGGGATTCTGGGTACTGGCTAATGCTCTTGCCACCCCTATAGTGCCTTTTTTTAGGTGGTGTTCAAAAGACCAAATTGCCACCATAACAGCTATAAATAAATGCAATCTGAGAGTCATGCTGCTCAATGCTAAAAGTCTAAATCTCAAGATGCACTTGCTCGAAGCACCCTTCAAAATGGAGAACATCGACATTTGTGCTGTAACGGAGAACTGCTTTAAAATGGCAGAAAGCACCCCAGCGCTACCAGGCTATAATTCATTCCATGCCTTTCGGCCCCGAAATATGGACCATAGCTCCAAAGGCGGTGGTGTCTCCATATTCATAAAGGATACGCACACCTCCAGACTAGTAGCCCAGCATAACGCATCTGAGATACTTTAGGAACAACTAACATTGGGTAAGATAGCGATCCAGGTCATAGCCTGCTATAGGCCCCCAACCATGCCCCTAGACTTTCACTCCACATGCTGAAGCACACTGGAATTTATCAAGGTGCAACCCAACACTCTCATACTAGGAGACCTCAACTATTCCTTTATCAATTGTGAGAACTACTCAAGCACAAATACACTGGCCTAATGCTTCCTGGAATTCATCAATTCCAATGCCCTGGACCAGCTCATTCTGACCCTCACTAGAGGAAGCAACATCCTTGACCTGGTTATTGCTAACATGGGTGACCATTGCTCTACACCAGTAGTCAATCCCTCCCTGGTCAGATCTTACCATAAACTAATCACCATGGAAATCCACATCTCACCCACACCTCCTGCAAAGGTAACCACCTTGAAAAACTTCTCCAAAGCTGAGTTTGGGCTCCTAATAATAGAGGTGCCTAACTTCATGGCACCCATGCCAATGGAAAATAGATGCACGACTGCTGAATCATACACCAATGCACTGTAAGAACATGTACATAAGTGCACGGAACTAGCCATACCAACAGAACCAAGATGTTCTCCTCCAAAAAAAGGAAGCCAATCTGGTGGTCCCCTGTCATTAATAAACTCTACAACAGAAGGAAGAAAGTTTTGCAGAAAAAGGTGAAGTCCCAAGACTGGAAAAACTCCCTTATTAGCCTCAACAAAAAGTTGAGATCCCTCATAAAATCCTTTAAAGCCAGCTATGAAGTCAGAATTGTGTCCAACACTAAAATAATCACAAAGCCTTCTATAGTTATATCAGGAATCTCCACGGCAATAACCAGATTTGCTCTGAGTTACTGCACAATGGTACCTCCTATACTGAGCCAACCGATATTGCCAAAATACTGGCCGATAGATTCAGTGCCAACTTTACCCCTCCCCCCCAAAGAACCAAACACAATGCCAGAAGAATGCCAGGCACCCATTATTACTACAGCACAAGATAAAGCTGCACTGTCCAAGGCCAAGAATACAGCTTCCATGGGACCTGATAATATCACTGGCTGTGTTCTACATGAACTACAAAGTGAACTGGCACCACATCTGTGTGCCCTGTTTAGTCACAGCCTCACCTCAGGCTTTGTCCCTACCAAATGGTGCACTGCTACAGTCATCCCTCTCCATAAAGGGGGAGCAACTACAGACCCTGGGAATTATCGCCCCATTAGCCTGATGAGTCTGATATGTAAGGCTCGGGAGAGCATCATCATGGACATGATTAACAAAGATATAGGAAATCTCTAAACTCTAGATCTCACACAATTTAGCTTTGTGAAAGGGAGATCATGCCTGCTCAACCTGGTTGACTTCTTTGAGTCAATGACGAGTGCTGTGGATGAAGTTAAGGCAGTGCATACAGCCTACCTCAACCTAGCCAATGCCTTTGATACCATTTCTCACTTGGGAATTATTGATAAACTCACCAAACTTGGCATCAATGCCTATATCACTTGATGGGTTGCAAATTGGCTCACAGATAGAGCACACAGTGTGAACATAGTAGATTCCAAGTCAGACTACCGATCAGTCATGAGTGGAGTCCCACAGGGATTGGTCCTGGGTCCTCTCCTGTTCAGCATCTACTTCTCAGACATCCAGGTCAACAAAAAGAGACTCTGGCTGACCAAGTTTACAGACGACTGCAAGCTGGGGGCAATTATTAACTCTCCAATTGATGCAGACATCCTACAGAAAGGCTTCACTGAGACCAATGACTGGTGTTGAAACTATGGCCTTAAGCTTAATGACAAAAAATGTGTTGTCAACCCCTTTGGTAAAATCTCAGTTCTCACTAATTACAGCATCGATGGGAGCCCACTGAACATTGACAGCGTTAAATGAGATCTGTGGACACAGGTTGACAGCAACCTCTCCTTTGACCACCACATTGCCACTGTGGTCAGAAAGTCCTTTTATGTGGCACATCTCATTACCAAAGGTTTTGCATCCAGGAAGAAAGATGTCATTATCTCTCTCTACTCCTCCTTCATTAGACCAATCATTGAGTATAATGCCCCATTTGGCATGTACCTGACTGTCCTACATGGACAAACTCAAAATACACCAGCTATTCTCTGTCTCATATCGCCTACTTAGAGGCAAACTTTGCTTGACTTACAAAGCCATGTCTGACTCAGCTCTGTTAGAAATCCTACATCTAAAGAAATCCCAATCCCTCCACACCACATGTTCCAGAGACCTCAACCTCATTACCACAATCAACAGAACATGCTGGAGGGACAGGTTCCTCACCCAGAGACTGCCCATGCTCTGGAATAGACTTCACATGCATGTCAAGCAGAGAACCTTGCTGTCTCTTCAAGAGAAATCTTGATGAGTGGATGGATAATAGAAAGTTCACCAGGGGATCACTCCAGTGGCTCTACCTGATAGATGCACTGGGAACTAACACTGGGCAGCACAATGCCAGGGCACTTCTATGGGCTAGGCTTGTAAAGGCTCTAGGGCCATTAGCCTAGTACACACCTATGAACCTATGAAGTGCACACACAATATCTGCCCATAGACTAGACTAGCTCACCCATATACTTTTATTACCTGATGTCTGAGGAAGAGAGAGCATTATGTGACTGTTACTGGCCTGGAGGCAGCCTTGGACAGTACTATGAACTAAGCAATTTGGTTTGTAGACCATTAGATTTACTGGCTACAGCTATTACAGTGTTACACTTGACTGCAGCAGCCTTACCATAGACAATCAATGCATAAAGCCCTACTGCAATGGTTTTGACAAAACAATCCTGCTGAACAACATTTTGCTTACTGTTATTGGTATTGGTAATACTTTATTGCAATACAGTTCTTATTGTTCATTTATTGCACTATAGCTCTATAGCTCTAATTGCCCATTTATTGCACTACAGTTCTACATGCCCATTTATTGCACTACAGTTTTCTTGTGTATACTTTATTATAGTAAATGCTTTACTCTTTCTTGCTTATTGCACTAGAGTTGGCATACTAAATTCGTACATACCACACTCATGGCACAACTTGGCCATGTGCCTGGCATGGGACTCAACATTGCAAGCCTTCTCAGCTGTAGCTGTTGGGAGAGAAGCACTCCATTATGCATACCAGTTTTGCAGACATTCAGCTTGCATTTTGGTTAGACAGAGGAAGACATACTTACATACTTGTGGAACATTCCCAGCTGGAGCTTCCTGGACCCAGGTGTCCAGGATTCTCATCTTCCTCCTTTTCTGGTTATCAAAATGGTGATGACACTGCTCATGCTGGTGAGTTCCTTAGCCAAATGGTCCCAGGCCTCTGCCTTACACTCTGAGCCCTGGAATCCACTCTGCATCAGCTGGGGTTCAGGGTTTTTTAACAAGGAGCCCAACTGTGACCCTGGACTCCTGAATGCCCCACCTCTGTGCCAGAAAGTGCACATCTTTGCCAACACCGCCAGCCATACCAACAGTTGATTGAACTCCAATGACTTTTGCAGAATTCCCACCTATTGAACTTAATATAGGCTGTTTTCTGCCCTTACACATCATTCAGCAACATTCAAAAAAGCGCCTTGTCACTTGGCAGTGCACAAACCAGCTAAGCAAAAACTCGCAGAACCATTGTTTTAGTGAGGCTTAGCACTGCACAAACATTGGTAGCCACTAGCATGTTTAAGCACTGCTTAGCATGAATGAGCAGTGCTTAGCAGACAGCAGCAGTGCTTTTAATTATATTCTCTATATTACTTTTGACTTTATATTTTAACATTTGTGTTTTTTAAACATATACTCCTGATTTTGTATTTTATTTGAAGTTGTATATTTATGCTTTTGTATACTGTATATTCCATATTGTACTTATGTTATAATCTGTTAACTGCTTTTGGAACTTTTCTCCCTGGGTCTCCACTGAAAATGGGCTGTGTTTGGCCCAGTTGACTTCCCTGGTCAACAAACTGGAAATAAATAAGTAGTAAAATTCACAATACCTTAATGAAATTAAAGAAAAAACAGTACATTTATTTATAGATACATTCTGCCTTTTATGGACTTGAACCCAGGACCTACTGCCTGTAATTCTACCCATGTAGCTAACTGGATGCTATAAATACTTGTATACTTTCACATATACTACTAGGTTACTTGTTTGCATTGGTGTGCACTGCACAGTGCAAACACCCTTAAACACAACTATAATTAAATAGTTAATTACATCCGGTTTCTGTTTTTAGATGTCTGTCAGGTGTTGGCCATGTATGTATAAGCTGAGCTCGAGTCTGCTGCGCTTTGCACCGCCCCACCCAAACATAAGTGGAAAAAATAAATAAATTTACTTATGATAATTAATTACATCCTGTTTTTATTTGTAGATGTCTGCTAGGTGTCAGCTGTCTATAGGTGATCACAGCTTAGCATTGATGCACTCTTTGCTGTGCCTCGCAAACATGCAGTAAAAAAAAAATTAAAAAACATACATCATAAAACTGACTTATTATACAGTTGACACACTTCAAAACATTTCAATTGTGACAGGGAACATTACAGCGAGCCTCATACTCATCTACAGCCATGGGTAGCTGCTACACCTCTACCTACACTAATTCAATATCCATGTTCCTTGGCTCTCCCTCAGCAGCGCGCCATCATTAATATGCATTGTGAGCTGCTGAGGGGGAACAGTGACTACATACATGGATACATTCCATGTATGCTCTACACTGTGCATACACAGATTTTACTAAATCCTGAAGATTGTCTTTGTACATGTTAAAATACACTAACACAGAGTGACCTACATGTAGGTAAGCCATGCTCTGCACACATGTCAGAGAAGCTTGCATTCAGTTTAAAGTGCAACAGTATAGTGTACTACTTGTGCTAAAAGTGTTATTTGGGAAATGAAATTCAGGTAGTCATACAGACAGAAAGAAAATACATCAGTATGTGTGTATATAGATATGAATATCAATAGTGTTTTTGTCTGTACTAGTGTCTATATATATATATATATATATATATATATATATATATATATATATATATATATACACATACATACATATATACATATATGTGTGTGTGTGTGTGCGTGTGTGTGTGTGTGTGAGTGCGTGTGTGAGTGTGTGTGTGTGTGTGTGTGTGTGTGTGTGTGTGTGTGTGTGTGTGTGTGTGTGTGTGTGTGTGTGTGTGTGTGTGTGTAGGTATACCTACACACACACACATATAAGAATGCATTAATAGTTCTATGTCACTTAATCAAAAGAAAAGCTACCAAACAAAAAAATATATATCATTTCAACAGATCAAAACCCTGCCCATACAAACTCAGAAACAGGCTTTAACGTGTGTCCAGTACGACAGAATATTCACAGATCACAGATCACTGTTACCAGAAAACCCTAGGATGAGCTTTGACATTGGTCCAGATGGAGGTCATGTCTGATATAGCATGTCCATATTTGATCAGATGTGCTTGAAAACTTTCCAGATGATTGAATTTGCTTTGATCACTTTACAGTCATGATTCTTCTATTGTTTGACTATACTCATTGCTATTTGATTGTAGAAGACTTGGCTGTGCACCTGGGTCATGGCTGAAATGTGTCTTTGGACCAGCCCAATCACTCAGTTACCAAATAGTAAATAAATACATGCCAGTCTAAGCCATCTTTCTGTCTAGCTATACATATACACCCACACACATTTATAAACATATAATTAAAATACGCATACACATATTTCTCTGTATAGTATCTATTAAATTATATGCATGCAATAAAGCTGCAGATGTACAAACTAATGTTTTATAACAGTCTGTTACTGATTTTGAAACCATTTTTGCAGTTTAAACATCACAAGGACTCTCCAGGACTTTTTGAGGAATAATCTCCAGAAACACACAAGTTTCTGAAGGAAGGAGAAGACTTTGAATTGGGTAGAATATTTAAATGTATGAAGAGTAACCAGAAATCTATTGTCAGGAGCCAGAATCTGGATATGTATAGAAGTACATCTAACCAAGGGAAAAATGAAGAACTGATATCTTTACCAGCATCAGGGTTCTTTTAAATCCCTACCCTGCTATTGTTCCACCAAAGGGAAGGGTATGGATACCAAAATGAGGCTGCAAGAAGATTAGAAACAAAAGACAGACTTAAATAATATATTTCATGTTCCTTATTTATAGTCACATGAGAATGAAAGTTCATTGCTTAGTTATGGCTGGGCCTCACTTTTGTCTTTTTCCACCAGTTCCAGTTGGTGTTATGTGATTATAGTTAAATTTACTAGGCAATTACACTTGATTTGTTAGTTTTAAACTGTTGCCACATCTAACGCATCTCAAGTATGTTAAGTGAGTAATAGGCATTAGGTGACCCTCCTCCAGATGCACCAAGTATAGAATGGGCGTGGGTAACCCCTCCACCTTGACTGTGTCTCTCCTCTCCGTCTTGGATTTTTTTTTTATATTAAGTAGGTGCATTAAAATCTAAAAGTACTTTTTTTGCATCCTTAAAAAGGTTTATCAGTTGTTTTAAAGAGTTATGTCTGAGATGAACTGAAGAAGCTTCTGAACAGAAAAATAAATGTGTATATTAGATGAGAAAGAGAAACTTTGCTTAAGCTCACAAGTAATGCTAACATTTTTTATTAGATCTGCTGAGAATGATGGGAATGTGTTTGCAATGGATAAAACTCACTATTTGTCACTTATTCTGGAGTATTATATAAGGAAGTAACTTTTTATAACTTTTAAAATTGTAAGAAGCATTTTGAGTTAATTGTCTTTAATTGAGTCAAGGTGTGCTATCAAGCCAAGCTAGAAAAATTTTAAAGAGAAATCATTGCAGAATTGATTTTTATGGGATGCCTGTGCTTCGACAAGACGTTTACTAGCCTTCCCTTTTTCCAAATTGTTGAAATGTGGGCACAGTTGTGCATGAACTGCTATATGTAATGACTAAATATATTTATTCATGTCTGCATGAGTCAGTTTACTTCATTAAAATTATATGAAATCTGAAAATGTAAGACTCTGGGCAGGATTCATGAAGGCTTGCACGGAGTGTAAGAGACGTGCAACACTCCATGCAAGCCTCGCGATCCAGGAACAGCCCTAAGCTCCGTGTAAGAGACCAGCTAAGCGTCTCTTACACGGACTGGCGATGGACATGCTAAATACCTCACTTGCATCCGAAAGGTATGCAAATGAGGTATATTAGCGATCCACGAAAGCAGAAACCAGTCCGTGTAGGAGCGTTTGGCTGCAGAAATGTACTCAGCTGACAACTGAGTACATTTCTGCAAATTCTCACGGAGCGATGTCAGCTCCAAAAAAAGGTTGCATATGACTCAGGCAGCATGCCAATGGCCAAATATGTGGCCATTGGCAATACAACCCGATGGCAAAATGATAAAATTATATATTATTTTTCGGCGATCCAGCGCAGCCCCACGCAAACGGGCTGCGCTGTATAAAACCATAAAAAAGAAGGTTATAAACCCACAAATGTGGGTTTCATGCAATACATGGAATGACAATGCAGGGACCAGCAGACTAAAACCAACATGGCCACCGTGTAGTGGTTGCTAAGGGGGGAAGCTGAGTCTAAGACATGTAACTAAGCATTAGTAGGCAATCTCATGTAAATGAGGGTTCGGATACTGAATCTCACAGTCACATAGCAAATGAGCACAGTCTGAGTAGTGTAAGAGATACAAAGGGAGGAATAGAGTAGGAGATAGGTGACATCACAGGGGGGAATGGTAGAAAGAAATGCAGTTCATTGGAGGCCAGTGTAGCATGACAGATGACAGGCACAGATCATGGAAAGAGGTGTGCCACTAGATAAGTCATGGAAAGTCAAGAAATGGAAGGTGTACACTGTTACCTGCACCAAAGTTTCTTGCTGGCCGTGCATGCACACCTGTGCACGCCATGAAGTGCAAGTAGGACAGTATGCGCACGTGTAAGGCAGTGATACATTCCGTGTATGCTCTACACTGTGCATACACAGATTTTACTAAATCCTGAGGATTGTCTTTGTACATGTTAAAATACACTAACACAGAGTGACCTACATGTAGGTAAGCCATGCTCTGCACACATGTCAGAGAAGCTTGCATTCAGTTTAAAGTGCAACAGTATAGTGTACTACTTGTGCTAAAAGTGTTATTTGGGAAATGAAATTCAGGTAGTCATACAGACAGAAAGAAAATACATCAGTATGTGTGTATATAGATATGAATATCAATAGTGTTTTTGTCTGTACTAGTGTCTAGATATATATATATATCTATATATCTATATATATATATATATATATATATATATATATACACATACATACATATATACATATATGTGTGTGTGTGTTTGTGTGTGTGTGTGTGTGTGTGTGTGTGTGTGTGTGTGTGTGTGTGTGTGTGTGTGTGTGAGTGTGTGTGTGAGTGTGTGTGTGTGTGTGTGTGTGTGTGTGTGTGTGTGTGTGTGTGTGTGTGTGTGTGTGTGTGTGTGTGTGTATGTGTGTGTGTGTGTGTGTGTGTGTAGGTATACCTACACACACACACATATAAGAATGCATTAATAGTTCTATGTCACTTAATCAAAAGAAAACCTACCAAACAAAAAAATATATATCATTTCAACAGATCAAAACCCTGCCCATACAAACTCAGAAACAGGCTTTAACGTGTGTCCAGTACGACAGAATATTCACAGATCACAGATCACTGTTACCAGAAAACCCTAGGATGAGCTTTGACATTGGTCCAGATGGAGGTCATGTCTGATATAGCATGTCCATATTTGATCAGATGTGCTTGAAAACTTTCCAGATGATTGAATTTGCTTTGATCACTTTACAGTCATGATTCTTCTATTGTTTGACTATACTCATTGCTATTTGATTGTAGAAGACTTGGCTGTGCACCTGGGTCATGGCTGAAATGTGTCTTTGGACCAGCCCAATCACCCAGTTACCAAATAGTAAATAAATACATGCCAGTCTAAGCCATCTTTCTGTCTAGCTATACATATACACCCACACACATTTATAAACATATAATTAAAATATGCATACACATATTTCTCTATATAGTATCTATTAAATTATATGCATGCAATAAAGCTGCAGATGTATAAACCAATGTTTTATAATAGTCTGTTACTGATTTTGAAACCATTTTTGCAGTTTAAACATCACAAGGACTCTCCAGGACGTTTTGAAGAATAATCTCCAGAAACACACAAGTTTCTGAAGGAAGGAGAAGACTTTGAATTGGGTAGAATATTTAAATGTAAGAAGAGTAACCAGAAATCTATTGTCAGGAGCCAGAATCTGGATATGTATAGAAGCACATCTAACCAAGGGAAAAATGAAGAACTGATATCTTTACCAGCATCAGGGTTCTTTTAAATCCCTACCCTGCTATTGTTCCACCAAAGGGAAGGGTATGAATACCAAAATGAGGCTGCAAGAAGATTAGAAACAAAAGACAGACTTAAATAATATATTTCATATTCCTTATTTATAGTCACATGAGAATGAAAGTTCATTGCTTAGTTATGGCTGGGCCTCACTTTTGTCTTTTTCCACCAGTTCCAGTTGGTGTTGTGTGATTATAGTTAAATTTACTAGGAAATTACACTTGATTTGTTAGTTTTAAACTGTTGCCACATCTAACGCATCTCAAGTATGTTAAGTGAGTAATAGACGTGGAGTAAACCCTCCTCCAGATGCACCAAGTAGATAATAGACGTGGAGTAAACCCTCCCACCTTCGGCTGTGTTCTCTCCTCCGTGTCTTGGATTTTGTTTATGTTAAGTGAGTGCATTAAAATCTAAAAGTACTTTTTTTGCACCCTTAAAAAGGTTTATCAGTTGTTTTAAAGAGTTATGTCTGAGATGAACTGAAGAAGCTTCTGAACAGAAAAATAAATGTGTATAATGAATGTGTGTGCTGGCTGCCCCAGGAGTTATCATGATTCCCACATCTGGCATTTGACGCAGCTGTACCAGACATTTGCCAATGGGGACATCCCACATGGACACCTAGTGGGGGATGCAGGTTATGCACTGGAGCCGTGGCTGATGCCACCCATCAGAAACGCACACACACCTGAACAGGAACGCCATAATGAGGCACACGCACAAACACGTAATGTAATAGAGCGTGTGTTTGGGCTGCTCAAGTCACGGTTCTGGTGTCTGGACACATCTGGTGGAGCCTTGCAGTACACACCAACTACATATACCCAAATTGTCATGGTATGTGCTATGCTACATAATATGATCTTGCGAAAACAGCTGCAGAAGGACCAGCATAGAGCTGGGCCAAACAGCCCCCCACCATTGCCAAGGCCATCACAGGCAGAGCGTGACTTGGAGGAGGAATAACCTGAGCCTGCCCCAGTAGGCAGAAGGAGGCGTGCCCAGTATGCCCTGGCCTTGGCAAAGAGGCAATGCATAGCACATACACTGGCTCAGTAGGAACCCTGGGAATGATACCCCTCTCTGACTCACTCATATAGTAACAGGGATGCCTAACGTGACACAACCTGCTCTCAAACATGTACAGGGAGTGTAGTATGTGCATCCGACAGAGGCAGCCCTGCAGCACCACCTGAGGCATAATTGCCATGTGTTAAGCAATGTAACACCATCTAGTATATGCAAACATGAAGACACTGCCTAACATCTCACCCTCACCAAGCATGATGCCACACTATGAAGACAAGAAGATCAAGTACAATAATTGGCTGAAGTAATGCAGTCAGTCAAACGGGAGCCAATGTGTTACAGGCCTGGAAGATATGCAGAGTTTGACGTGATGCACCACCTGCTAGGGGTGGTGTGCACCTATCATACCATGCCCCATGGATACCGGCAAAGGCTGTCAGTACCCACAGCATGCCCTGAATAGGTAAGTCTCAAAACACAAACCCACCTTCATAGGTTCTACAAGGGATAGGAACCTAGATGTAATACTACCCCATGACAGATGTATAAACAGCAAGATGTGTGCAGTGTAAACGCACACAGTAAGGAGAATGTAGATACCAGTCCTGTAATAGAGAACTGGGCAAGGCTCACATCAGCACCCTAACACTACCAGGTCACACCTCATACTGTGCTGTACAGCCGCAAAACATGGAACAAGCTACAAAAGGAGGGTGACTAGCAAGAAATGGCAAGGATAACCACACCCCCATGTTGGTACCACAGCAAGAAGCAGCATGGGATAGCCATGGTCAAATACCAATGGCTAAAACTGCCTCGCAGTATATAGCCTGCTGCAGACCACTGTCCTAATACCAGGAACAGCACCTGGCCTATGTCAGAATACATGAATATATCAAGCCCCCCAAACCACATTATATTGCTTGACTGAAAATACCCAGACATACACCGGTAGCCTTGTACTAGCACCAACACAGTAGGAGAAAATTACCCAGATTCCATAAACCAAAATGCCCAGGAACAATGTACTACTCCCACAAGAGGGGCAAGCATACTGGATGTGATAATCAGCAACATGTACTGGATGGCAAGATGAGAAGTGTACCCCTCACTGGTAAGACCAGACCATAGAGTAATCACACTGGATATACACACCCTGACCCCAGTCCCTGGCCAGAATACCACAGTGAAAAACATGTGTAAAGTATAGGTTGCAGCCCTCAAAACCGATGTTGAATCCACAAAAGGCCCTGTGCAAGTGCAGAATATGGGACACACCACAGAACATGTTATACAGGCATTCCATGAACACAGCCAGGAATGCTTGAAGTATGCAATCACAAATAACAACAACACACAATGCCATACATGCAGGCATCTGGCATGCTGGCCTCCAGCCATTACCAAACCATGCAAGAGAATGAGGAAGTTACCACATGATAGAGCAAACATAAAAAGGGAAGTAATCACTGACCAGTAGTATGGCAACAACATATGTCCACACATACAATCCACTAAGTCCAGCCACAACAAGTATAATCTGTGAATCCAGAGGCAATGTGATGCCAGTACCAAGTACACAGACAACCACAACACCCCCCAATAAATACAAACATGTATGATAGATGCATCCATGTATCCAAACCAGAGATTGAGCTCCAACAACTCAGTACTGTCAACACTAGTCAGGAGGAGATGGTAACCACATACACCACAAACCCAGTCCCACATAGACCTACCACAACTGTAAACCAAACACATAAACACAAACAAATATTCCCGGAGGCCTTAATTACAAACACACCACACCAACAGAAGCCTCCAAAGTAGATCACAAGCAACCACAACCTTCAAACATAGCACATACAACGAATAGTACGCAAAGCTGGTGTGCCAAACAGTCACAGGCCCGAAGGAGAAACAACATGGCTGATACAGTCGTAATAGGTGTCTGTATAGACAGACACACAGCTGCCCCACTCAACAGACTGAACAAGGGAAAGGGTAGAGTAAGCTGCTTGTAGGCTGCCACAAAATGCCACTTAACACAAGTACGCAGGTCACCCCAAAGCAAGCAGAAATATGATGCACTCAATGTCCATACTGGTGTGAATTACCTGAGATGTACCTCCCTGGTCAACATCAAATGAGACATGGATGGTCCCTCCGAGTATGTACCCCAGGGCGGGATGACACTGGCTGTGTGCAGCATCAAACTCTCACCAAGAATTATGCCACAGTACAAACACAGAATGCTCATGTTTAACAGCTGGCACAGTTACAGCTGTCAGTCCAAGAGGGTCTAATGTGTGTCTGCTTGAGATGTCAAGCATGACAAGCCATGCTGCTGTTACAGGGATGGCTGTCAGCTGTTACCTGTGTGCATCTGGATACTGGATAAGGCCTTTGCTGCCTCCATAGAGCTGTATGTAGGCAAGGCCAAAAAGACTACCCACCACCCTAGAAAACATAAGTGGTAGGAAACATAAGGGTAATGATGACCAATGCCAGATGTGTAAACTGCAATATGCATGCCCCTGAGGCACTTCCCATTATGGAGAACATTCATGTCTGTCCAGTGACAGAAGCCTGCTGCAGGCCTAGTGATAGCACACCAGCACTACTAGGTTATACCACATATCATGTGTTATGGCCCCAACACCTGCACCAAGACATCAAAAGAGGGGGAGTATCCATATGCAGCACAGACACCCATATAGCCAGGTAACTGACAATGCACAAAGCAGCAGACACCACCCATGTGCACATAACTGTAGTCAAAACTGCTGTACAGTCTGTAGCATGCGACAGACCACACTCTCTCACACAAGAACTCCACCCAGACATCCGAAGACACTGGCCAGTATGAATGTCCCACCAAATACCAGACAAGGTACACAAAGTACCACATAGGTGTCAAACCATTATGTATGCAAGGAGTCATCAGGGACCTAGGGACACCGGTCGACATTAATCTGTCATGTGACAGCCACAATGCCAATGTGGCTATGAAGACTGTTGATACTGGACACCGTATCATGAAAGGATTCACATCAACATCAACAGAGGTCACTGTGCTGCTGTACTGTTCCCTTATCAGACCCATAATCTAGTACAATGACTTATATGGGATGTACCGTACGTGACACCTGCAGCGGTTCGGAAGACCTCATAGTTACCCCACCAACAGGATAAAGGGTGTGAAATATATGTCATATGCTGCCTGGCTGTAGACACCCCAGCTGACTGCAGTCACACACTGCCTACACAGAGGCATTGTATGTCTGTTGTACAAGGCCATGTCCAACACAGGAGTAATGGACATGCTACACCACAGGAAATCAAAGCCATTGGAGCTGTGAGAGTCACAGATGTCAACCTCAACACATAATGAAATAAGATGTGCTGGAGGGACAGATACATAACCCATAGGCTCCCCACACCCAGAAACAGGATCCCAATCCATGGTAGGCAGAGCCCCTCACTGACACCCTCAACAGGAATATTGCCAAGTGGATGGATGACCGTACATGTATACTGGGGGTCCCCACTGTGTCACGACCAGGCAGAGGCACAGTGAAGAACCTCATAAATGGCCATAACTGAACATAGCAAGGGGTGGCGAAACACACACACACTCTAGTTAGGCTTACTAATGGCCTAGGGTGTCTAGCCTACTATGAACCCATGAACCTATGAAGATACAAAACGTACAGGACACTAAGGATAATCACAAGGCTTACCCAACTGATAGTAGGAACCATGTTGGGCATCCACAGATATGCTCTGAATCACACAGATATTACAAACAACATACCAAACACACACACATATTGCTAACATACAACCTGTCAGGTGCAGTGCAAACCCCCCCCCCCGAGTGCAAAATACCTATCCCAGCAGATGGTCTCCTGACATTGCAGATGCTGAGGTAACAGCCATCATCTGCAAAGCAGAACACACAGCAAAGGTATGTGATGGTGTCCTGTGCTGAGGCCAACATGGACCCCAAGAATAATGGAATGCAAAATCACACTACTGGCCAATGTCAGCCTTACTACAGGATATGTACCCAAAGAGCAGTGTACAACAACAGTGGTCCATCACAACAAAGGTGTTGCCTGAATGGATACTCCAAACTACCACCCCAGGATCCTGACAAGCTTGTCCTGCACAGCTATGGAAAGGATCAGTATGTACCGCAGACAGAAGGCTAATGTGGACCTACTGATACTAGACCCTACACACTGTGGCTGTTGTAACTGCAGAACCGGCCCCTAAACATGTCTGACCCATTTGAAGCAGTCATTAAGGTCATTGATGAGGGCTATGTGGTCCACACAGCGTAGCTGGACCATGCACATGCTTCTAGACAATACCGTACGTGTTCAGTATGGATATGTTCACCAGCTTAAATATACACCTATGTCAGTAGAGGGGTTGCAAAGCAGACCAAGGACAGAAATGACATGGTCAGACATGCCGCATCCATGTCAGACTACAAAGCGGATATGAGTGGCATCCCACAAGGCCTGGTCTTGGCCCCCCCGTTCTGTATACATGTCCCATAGGTATAGGCCAACATGGAAGGACTGTGACTGAGCATGTATGCAGAGGAGTACAAACAGCCCACCATATCCGACCCCCAGCTGACACAAGCAACCCACAAAAGGGCCACCTACAATCAGACAACTGTAGCCATAGCCATGTCAGCAAGCTAATTGCAGAACTGTGTATAGACAACCACCGTGGATATACAGTAAGTGCCCACAAATTACCACACAGGTGTTAACCCATGAGGTACCTAACATGTAATGTGAGACCTGGGTACAAAAGGTGATAAATATCCTGCACTGGACAAACATGTGGCTGTAGTGTTTGCAGAAACATGTACCATATACCCACCCAAACATGAAGGCTGGCAGATGTAGATAAGGGGAACTCACTGTGGCTCCGCAGCCATCCTCCATCAGCATCACAACTGACTACAATAGCCCCTGTGGGATATACCGCAGCAGACACCTCCATCAACTGTAAAGTCCACAACAGTACCCCACCAGGCGTAGCAAAACATGAACAGATGCCATGTGTTGCCTGAGTAAACAAACTGCAGCCCCACACACCGCCATCCTTCCCAGCTACAGGAAAGCTGTGCCTGATGTATGAAGCCATGTCCAACCTGGAATGAATGAACATGTTGCACCTTGTACAATCTGAATGGCAGTGAGCTATGTACATGAGAGACCTGAACCCCAGCACTGACATACATAGGACAAGCTGTACAGAATGATCCATAACACAGAAGGCACCCCCACACTTCAGTAAACTCCTGGTACAGGTCAGCCAGAGAGCCACATATCGACGCCCCTCAAGAGGCATCCTGATGAGTGTATGGGACATGGTAGGCTACCCTGGGTATCACTGTTATGTCAGAGGTAGACAGAGGCACAGTATACCAACCATGACATATGTAATGGCAAACTCCAGTTACAATGTGTGTCGAAGGACAAACACACCCTGTGACTACCATCAGAAATGGCCTACGGAACATCGCTAGCATTTGCCAATGTCCACCCATGTTGTGGAATACACTAGCAATGTTGGACGAGCCTGGTGTAGGTAGTCCATATCTGAACATATTGCAACATGGTCATATGTGCACAACTAGCCCCTATACAGTCTGTTGTGCTCACTATGAAGATGTCAGGCAGTCATAGGACTAAAGCCCAGGATACTGTCCACCACAGTGAAAGTACCGAACTAGTACACTATACGGTACTACAGTGTTAGGTCATTATGAAAGTATGTTGAGAACTGTCTGCAAAGTATCCCATGCAATTCCTGCAGGCACAGTATAATCCCTGTTGTGGCAGACACGAAGCAGTTGGCCAGTTAGTACACAACATGACACCCAACACACAATCATAAATGTGCGATAATGTCGAAGGTCACACACACCCAAATATGTGGTGGACTTCAGAGTGCAACATATGGAAATCTCACACTGGGCATGCTCACACACTTTGATAAATGAGGCATATGTCAGACAACATGCCATGGAAAGGCTGAACTGGGCATGTCCACACACTTAGGCCATATCTCCGTGTAGCAGTTGGCCACACATATCTGGTATTTGTACGTGTCAGTCCAGGAACCAACCACAACACAGCAATCAGCCCAGTGCACACAGTAAATGACCACAGAGACATAAGTGATATAGTGGATCGCCATCATATGCAAACATCTGCCACAGATACACAAGTTGGTCATAGGAACAGGGAATGCTATGGCAATAAAGACCTGCAAACATTAGAACAGCGCAACAAATATTGTGCATCCGACAATTGAACATATGGGTGTAGAGGTCAATACTAGGCTTCTTGCCCCAGGGAATGACAGCTCAGCCAGAGTGTGCTTGGCATCTGCATCCCCAGGATAGTAGGATACCATGCCACTGTAAAGTAGGTCACAGAAGGCAACATGTGAGGCTAGTGAGCTGTGCCTCTGTCAAGCAGGGGCACCGTGGAGGTCTCAGGGATTGAATGTGCTAAGCCACAGCCATGTTGTCGGTGTGTGCTGTGAGAGGGTTGCTGAGGATCTCTGACAGTAGGTGTCCATCAATAACAGACTGAGGGGAGCCCTATCTGCATTCTCTGGACGATTCCACTGTCAACACTGTGTTGCAATGAGTATGTGTGAATGAAGTGCTGTGCTGGAACTGTCCACAGATGTCCTCCCTCTGTGGGCTACAGCTCTGCAATGTATTAGGTCACTGTCTGTTGAACGGCGCATATATGGCCGGTGTACAGCTGACAGGTGTCTTGTTGTGGAGCAGTCATGAGTATATGTGGGATAGCATGACCAATGCAAACTGTACACATGCTCATAGGATGCAATTGTCAAGGATTATGCTGAGTGGCCAGTATAGTCCTCCAGCATGGGTCCTCTGAAGTCATCCACCCCAGTCTACACAAGTGTAGAGTCTGCTTGTGCTAAACACAGTTTGTGTGCAGTGACAACCTTGCCTGGGGTTGGAGATGAAATATGGATGTCCAGGGAAAGGTGGGTATGGTCAGATATCAACAATGGTGGTCTACCTCTGGTGTGGAACAGTGAGTACCCACGTTGCAGATGGACAGGTGCAATATGTATTCACCCATGTGGCTGTGGTGTGTGGTTCTGCCATAGCACATGGACCCACAAATTGTAGTGGCTGTAGGGTAAAGTGGTAGAGGCCTGAGGAGTTCTCACACACAATATGCCTGTACCTGATGTTAACAACTGGAATGGTGTATGTGAATACCTGCATATCCTGGCACTGTTCCCAGGGAAGCTAAGTGTGTCCTGGATGTGGGTGTGGTGTTCTGGACTGGTTGTGTTGTGTGTTACAGGTCCTGTGGTCCCAAAGCATGGTATAGAACATAACCTGCCAGTGCGATGTGCATATCTGACCCTGACGTAGGTGGCTGCAAATGCATATATATGCTATCCCCCACCTGACAGGTACTACTACATCTACATACCTCTGTAGAAATAAAGATGCCAGCACCCTAGAAATACTACAGGTGCAAAACAGGTGCCCAGTAATTCGGATAGTGTGCTCTGCTAATGCGTCTCCCTCAAGTGTCATAATATAGTTAGGTAGGGGTTCAAATCCTGCAAATGCTCAGTGTGTGGGTGAGTGGGGTTTATGTGTGTGAAAGGCTGTGAGAGGGAAATGTCCCTTTTGGCAACTGGGAAAACATACAACAGGATGCACATTCCCCTTACTAAACACTGATGATGTCAGCACCCTATAAGTACAGCAGGAGAAGGGAAACCTCCCAGTAATGCGAATAGCGTGCTCCGCTAATGCGTCCATCTCGAGTGTCATAACATAGTTAGGTAGTGGTTTGAATCCTGCAAATGTCAAGTGTGTGTGTGTTTGAATGAGGGGGGTTAGTGTGTGTGTGCAAATTTGTGTGAGGGAGATGTCCCGTTTGGCAACTGGGAGAACACACTAC
Organism: Protopterus annectens; assembly: GCF_019279795.1. NCBI lineage: Eukaryota > Metazoa > Chordata > Ceratodontiformes > Protopteridae > Protopterus > Protopterus annectens. The sequence continues at coordinate 649,687,666 of NC_056728.1, forward strand.
AGGATGCACACTCCCCTTTCTAAACACAGATGATGTCAGCACCCTATAAGTAGAGCAGGAGAAGGGAAGCCTCCCAATAATGCAAATAGCTCACTCTGCTAATGCGTCCGTCTAGAGTGTCATAACGTAGTTAGGTAGTGGTTTGATTCCTGCAAATGGCAAGTGTGTGTTTGGATGAGGGGGGTTAGTGTGTGTGTGCAAATTTGTGTGAGGGAAATGTCCCTTTTGGCAACTGGGAGAACACACTACAGGATGCACACTCCCCTTTCTAAACACAGATGATGTCAGCACCCTATAAGTACAGCAGGAGAAGGGAAGCCTCCCATTAATGTGAATAGCACACTCTGCTAATGCGTCTCTCCCGAGTATCGTAATGTAGTTAGGTAGGAGTTTGAAACCTGTAAATGGCATGTGTGTGTGTTTGGATGTGGGGAGTTTGTGTATGTGCATTTCAGTATAAAAAACATGTTAGTTTTGGCAATGAGAAGATCACACTACCTGATGCACATTACCCTTTCAAAATACTGATGTTGTCAGCACCCTATAAGTACAGCCAGAGAAGAGGAGCTATCTAGTAAACCGAATAGTGCACTTTGCTAATGCAGCTCTCTTATGTGTCTTGACTTAGTTAGGTAGGGGAATGAATCCAGCAAAGGGAAAGTGTGCGTGTGTGGGGGTAGTAGGGTGTGTGTAAATGCAAGTGTGAGAGAACAGATCATTTTGGAAATTACTACAATACACCAGATGCTGCATACTCCCCCAGTAAACACAGGGGATGTCACCACACTATCAGCACAGCCAAACAGGGCTAGTTGGCTAGTAATGCCAATAGTGTGCTCTGCTACTGTGTCCATTACCATTGTCAGAGTACAGATAGGCATGTTTTGGTAACCCACAACTGTCACGTGTGGTTGTGTCACACAGTATGACCTTGTGTGGGTGTTTGTACATAACAATGCATGCCATTGCCTAAACCAGCAATGGCATTGCACACATGATGTATGTGTGTGACACATACACATAAATACCTGTGACCTGCAGTAGTTACCATGTCTGCCACATGCCTCGAGTGGATAAATGGTATTTGCAATGTATACCAATATGACTGTGTCTTACTGTGCAGGGTCCACACGTGGTATGTCTCTATACAGTGTGGGTGTCTATGGTGAAAGACCTACAGCAGGGGATACACATCTGGTCTGGGCCATATAGTGTACATGTAGTCGATGTACAGGTGCTGCATGTTCCCACCTGTTGTGGTAGTGGTAACATGTCATTCCACTGCAATTCAGTGACCACATGCTGTGAACCCTTCAACTAGTGTGTTGTAGCTACAGTAATGCTCACACACAATATTTGACTGGATGCAGTCCGGCCATATAAACACAGTTCTTGAGACTGTCATATTGCCAGTGTTGTTATGGAGGATAGGTGGTCTTCCTGTGTATGGGAGGGTTGTGTGTGCCAGGCTATGAACCAGATGGCAGTCCGACACACTGTTAGCTGCACATGAGTAGGCCATGATGGTTTGTGCTGTGCCCAACAACCTGGAGGTGTGTGTATCTATGTTACCTTGGGATACCACCCCCCTATCCATGTGTGTTACATGTGTAGGGGACGACAGGCATGGTATGGGGCATAACCTGTCAGTGATGGGTAACACCTGTGAGCCATGAATCATGAATTTGGTACTGCACAGACATTGCAGTTCACCGTGCTGAGGGCAGTGTCTGGTGCATGCATCTTCCTGTGTACACTGCTGTTGTTGTGTAGCAGCACTGTTAGTGTCCTAACCTGTGTGATACCCATGGAGGTGGCTATGTAAACCATGTCCTGCAGCATAAGCCAGTATGTGTGTACCAAGGATCTTTGCCATTATACATCGGGCCATGGGTGTCACGTGCAAGATGACCCTTGCACATCATTGTGGCTTCCCTAGTATGTAAGCACACGTTGACAGCCAGTGGATACCCTATGAATGACAGTGGAGACTGAGCATAATGTAGACATACAACACCCTTCCCACATATAGTGGTAGAATACCTGGTGAGGGTATATTGGCAACCAACATCAGGCTCATACTGGCCTGTGCCACATGCTGAGAGATCCATTCTATGTTCCCTATCATGTAGTCCAGGGAGGTATGTCTCAGGCAGCCATACTGGCATGGTCAATGAGTGAGTCATATCTGTCCATGCCTCTGACTGACCTGTATGCATGTGTGCTGTGGTGGACCATAGTGCCCCTGAGGCATATCACTGTGACCTTCACCAGATACAGCCTGTTGAGCAGGACCCCAGTGCAGCACACAAGACAGGTACCTGACACGTCTGTAGCAGGTGTGTTGTATAGCCCTACAGGCTGTGAGTGTGTGGCACAGGGGATGTGCGTGCCATGTGTGGCATGTGCTCTGTTCCGATGGAACATATGTCTGTGTGCCAGCTGCGGAGGTGTGTGATGCCCAGGCAGGCTGCTATTCTGAGTCCCCACGTATGCCCCAGTATGTTCAGCATGCTGTCAGTGCGTGTCAATGTCTGACTTGTATTGTAGTCACTGTAATATATTTTATTTATTTATTTATTTATCCTACATTTGTTGACTGGGATAGTCCGACTGGATGCATGTCCATTTCCAGGGGAGGCCCGTGGAGACAAGCTATGAGGGTAGCAGATACAGCATTACATAATACTAGCATTACATATTACAAACAGATTATTTACAGAGATTACATAAGTAAGCAAGTCAAACATGTTCCACAGTTTAATGTTAGTCCTGAGCACAAGTCAGGATTAAATTAACATTACACAGTAAAGTGGTTCACAGAGTTTACACATTCGAGTTAGCCAGGCTTGATACATTGACATAGCCAGTTAAGTGACAAATGTTGTTTGAGTCTACTGTTAAATTGACCTAAGGTGGACAGTAGGGTAATATCAGCTGGAAGTGAGTTACAGGATCTACTTACAGGGTTTGCAAAGAGAGAATCACTGGCTGTGTTATTAAACTTGCTAGTCTGAATTAGCAATTTGTTAGAGGATCGAAGCAGTCTAGGATTGTTATAGGGGGTGATAATATTTGAGGTGCAGGAGTATTGTCTGGATTATAGAGGATTTTATAGGCCATAATCAGTTGGTTATACCGTATTAGGCTGGGTATTTCAAGCCAACCAAGCTGATTTAGATTGATGCAATGATGTGTCCTAAAAGGCAGTCCAGTGGCAAACCTGGCAATGTGGTTGTAGCAAATTGAGTGTTTGTTAAGGACAGTCTTGTTCATATTTGAGAGTAGAGGGGATGCATACAGAAGGGTTGAAACAAGGTGTGAGCGAGCTATGGCACCTTTAGCTGGAGGGGCTAGGAAGGCTTTAATTCTGTAAAGTGACCCTAGTTTTCTATTGATGGCTTTGATAATCTGGTTAACATGTAGGTCACATTTGAGATTATTGTCTATGATGACACCTAATAGTTTCGGAGATGGGTCAGGGGAGATTATTGTGCCATCAGTTGATGTTATGGTAACGGTGAAAGTGGTAGACCTATGTGTTGGTGAAATAACAACAGTTTAGTTTATTTGGGATTTAGGATCAGACAATGTTCAGAAAGCCAGTTTTCTATTGTATTAAAGGTGGTCTGGGTAGCTGACCATAACTCTACTGGAGATGTGGCTGAGCAGATCAGAGTACAGTCTTCAGCATATTGGATACAGCTGACTTTTGGGATGACAGTATAAAGGTCATTAATGAAGATGGAGAACAGCAAGGGCCCTAGTATAGAGCCTTGTGGTACTCTGAGGGTGTTAGGTAGAAGGTTAGAGAGTTTGTTCTGCCAGAGGCCAGCCTGCTGTCGACCATGCAGGTAGGATTGAAACCATTGGAAGGCTCCAGTATCTAGACAGCATTTGCAGGGTGTGGAGTACAAGTTGGTGATCAACCATATCGTATGCCTTGGAAAGATCCAAAAAGAGAGCTGAGGATATATAATTAGTGTTGCAAGTATGGTTTATGGTGTTAGTAAAGGCTAGGAGGCTTGAAGTAGTGCTGTGATGAGGATGTAATACATGCTGAGTGTCTGCCATAATGCGATTTTGGATTAGGTGGTGCATGAATTGTCTATGACGAAAGTTTCCATAATCTTTGCAAGTGGAGAGAGTATAGCTATTGGCCTATAATTGGAGAATTCAGTAGAGCTGCCTCCTTTGTGAAGTGGGATTACATATGACATTTTCCAGATGGTGGGAAAGTTAGATTCTACCATGGTTCCTTTGATTACCTTTGAGACGGGGTAAGCAATAGCATCATCTGGTTTTGATAGGTACTCGGCAGGGAGTTGATCAGCAGAAAGTGTAGTGGGTTTCACTGTTTCAATCAAGGTATAGAGAAGTGAAGTGGTGACTGGTTGGCAGCTGAACGCAAGTAGTTTTCTAGGGGTGCTACTTTCAGGACCAGGGGAGCTAGGAGGTAGTTGGCTAGCTAGGGCCTGAAATGTCTCAGTAAAGAACTGGTCAAAACTCTCAGGAACATCTTCAGGGGTATTATCAATAGTAGCAGCAGGGATTGGGGTTGACGTTTGTCCAGGATGTAGTATATATGACATGCCACCTGACAGGGTATGGCATTACTGGGTTCAGAGAGACCAGTCCCCAGATTGGCTGTGTGGTGGCATCCCACACATGTGTTGTACATTCCTGGCCAAGGGTGATGGCTGACTGCATACATGTGGCAGCTGTGACATTGACACATGACTCACATAAACCACAACTGGACCATAGAGGCGATTCACAGGTTACCTTTGCACATGCTACCCTAGTAGTGTGATTGCCATGGTGAGTACCAACACATAGGGCCAATGGGGAACAACATACTGAAGGTGTGTATGTGTGGGTATACCACTACTGTTTCATAGCACTGACATATATGACTGCACATGTGGGTAAATGCCAGGTAAGACGTGTGCAATGTGTCACAGGCAACGTACATGTGTACAGGACAGACAGTGACGTTCTGTCATGTGTAAAGTTGACATACGTATCGTACACTATGCAGATGTCACTAGAAGTCTACAGAAGCACTGTAGCTCTGCATTGCAGGTGTAAGCAGTGTTCCAGGGAACCCCAAGCGAACATGCATGCAAACAAAGCTACAGTAAACAGGGCTGGAAGTAGTGCATTATACAACAAAGAAGGGGTAACAATAACAGTAAGTAACAATGCAAATATGTAGGCACTATCAACATGTACCCAGGAATACGCAGTGCAGATGCCCATGGTAGAACTGATATTATGTCATAGTTATTTGTGATTTGGATTACATTGGTACTGCACACATATATACATGCGTGAACATCCACATGGCATAGTCGTTGTGGGCAACTTGACATCATTACTGTACATGTCCACCCTTGCATATCACTACTTGCGTTAGCTTTCCCCTGTGCTACCCATGTATGCAGCTATCTGTTGACAACCTTACCACCGGCATGCAATTATGTGCAGCTGTTATACTTTGGTATGTACTATGGGTGCAGATAACAATTCAGGACATTCATACAGTTACTGCAGCAGGCATGCTGGGATAAACACACAGTCATAGCAGCACACTGTACTGTTAACAACATGATACTACTAATACACTTCTATGTAGTCACCCTGTGCATCAGCAATGTGTTTACCTGTTCCTGCAATGATGTTGGAGATTGCAGGAGGTGGCACAGTGTCATCATATGCACAGGGTGTGGATTAGGTATGCCTGAGTCAGCCACTGATACCACCAATTGACATGTGTGTGTATGTGTGTTGGTGAGGGGCAGCAGTACAGGGTAGGGTAGTGTTGGTGCAGTGTGTGCATGTATGTGGTCGCCCTAGGTGTTAACATTTCTCATGTGTGTATGCATGCACACAGTTCCACCTCATGGCTGCCATATACAGGGGTTTGTGGACAGCCACAGACTGCACCTGGCAGGCCATACAGATCAGTGTCTGTGTGCACGGACACGGTACCTGTGCCTGGCAGGGGTTCTACGGACCGTATCCAGTACTAAGCCAGACTGGGTACTGTCATCAGAAGCGGGAGTGTGTTGACTGGACACAAGTCCCTGTTGGGACTGTCCAGAGCCATGTGCACGTGGTCTCCTGGGGCGTTTCGATGACAGCACAGACCCAGCATTGCTGGAGCTGCTGCTGGCACTATGGGGGCATGCGCAAGCCTGTTGTCGTCCACGCCGGCTGCCAGCTGCTGCTGCCGGCATATGGCCACGTTGACGCCGCAAACGCCCACCATTGCCCTGGCTCATGGACATCTGGTTGTGGAACTGCTGTAATATGTCCCCACAACATCTGTCTATGACATCGGTGAAGTTACGGATAGCATCCGCAATGTCATGCATACTGTCTGTCATGGCTGTGCAACATGCTCTCAGCTCCCTCAGACCCTGTCTGGTGTACCTTTCCATACGTGACTGTGCCTGCATGACAGTCCGAAACATAGCTGAGGTTGACAGACCTCTTTGGGCACATCGGCCAGAGGCAGTATGCCCACTGATGCTCCCACGAGAACCCATGGGCAACTGTCTATGTGGTACCATCGGAGGACCCTGCCCATGGCTGCTGTATGGGGATGCATGTGCCACAGGTACCACATTACCCTGGTCTGTGCCCACTGTATCCTGTCCATCACCTAGGGACAATGGTGACAAAGGATGTACAGGCAGGATGACTGTGCGCAATGATGGGGTTGACAGCTGTGTACTGTCAATTGGCTGACCAATGGCAGACCCTGACACACCTTCCTGTACCATTACACAAATATCATCATTATCAGTAGCCGTGGCACAAGTTTCAGGTTCCCTGCTGCAGGTCACCAGAGCAGCCCCAGAACCTGTGGGAGGAAGACAGGAAACACAGTTTACAGTCTCCAGACATTGTTACCAGTGATTCACTTATACAGACATGCACACATGCACACATGGACACATGCACACATGCACACATGGACACAGGCACACATGCACACATGAAGACAGGCACACATGCAGACATGCACACGTGTACCCATGCACACAGGCACACATGCACACATGCACACAGGCACACATGCACACATGCACACATGCAGACATGCACATGTGGACACATGCACACGTGGACACATGCACATGCACGCACATGCACACATGCACATGGACACATGCACACATGCACACATGGGCACATGCACACATGCACACGTGGTCATGTGTACACATGCACACATGCACACATGCACACGTGGACACAGGCACACATGCACACATGCACACATGCACACGTGGACACAGGCACACATGCACAGATGCACACATGGACACAGGCACACCTGCACACATGCACACATGCACACATGGGCACAGGCACACCTGCACACATGCACACATGCACACCCCACAGTATACACACAGAGCACTGCTGAGTTACACTACTGTTACTAGCATTATCAGGATTACTATAGGTTATGTTAAACACACTCACCAGCATGGATGGCCTGCCTTGCTGTAACCCTGGAGGGACCTGCAGAAATGATGAGATTAATGTCAGTGGGCACAACTGTGCCATTGATATTGCATATGATACAGTGTACAGAACAGTCAAGTGTACATATGGCATATTACCTGCACGCTCCATGTCATGCTGCTGTGTGGAACCAGCCTCCATCATAATGCAGGTGTACTGCTGTTGGTGTTCGGGCTGGAGCCACAACACTTAGGAGTAGCCCCTCCAGTCTGGTGAGGGGATGTGTGGCCACCCACCTCCTGTGGCGACCTGTTGCCTGTGGATATCTGATGCACGCTGCCGGACACTTCGGATTAAATCACTGCAGTGATGTCATACCTGCTCATATGTCCTGTTATGCGTGCCAATATCATTTACCCTACGGACAAGGTCTTGCCACAGTGCAGCCCTCTCCTGCTGATTCTGACTGGTGCGGGAAAACAGGATGTCATACTCCCGCACCAGGCTCTGGTGGATCTCCTCATCTTCCGCCACAGAGTAAGCTGGGTTACGCTGTCGCGCCATCTCCCTGGAAGAGAACACAAACAGGATATCAGCAGACCACGTCAGCAATATATGGCACACATACTATACATGATAATCATGTGTAGTGATATACTACTACTCCCATATGTTGCATGTGTGTGTGTCATGGTGGATACACAGGTACATGGCCAGATATCAGTGCTCAGCCAACACCTGTGCAACAATACCTGCCACATTCCACACAACATAGTAGCATGCCCCATCGGTCAGCACAGACTGACAGGTGCAATGCACAACCTCACTCTGGGGGTTCATCCCAAGGTACTGTATGTGGGACACCGTCCACTACTGTGATGTGGACAGAAGTTACTCGGCCTGGATATACATATCCCACCACCACCATCAGCACAGTAGACTACTTTGATATGTATGTGATTAGAAATTTATTCACTTGCTGGGACTAAGATGGTATCCATGCAGCACACTGTGCCAGTGGAAGCCACAAGCCACACTGCTGACCCATTTGCAAATGCTTACCACGGACATGCCACAGATTGCATGGAACTTGCACACACATTTCTAACCCAGACCCTATGCACAAAGGTTAGGCATCCTGTCCGGTGGACCCCAGACAGAGGCAGATTGTATAACAATAGCAGGAGGCTACTGCAGGACAGAGCACATTCACATTAAGGGAAGGCATCTGTGGTCAGCACTGGTACTACGCTACGGTCCGTCATAACAATGGCCACGGCCTACTCTGGGAGGGAAATTGACACATACACTATGGATGACCACAAGGCCTTCTTCAGTTATGTTACACATATGGACCACATGCCTCAGATATGCTCTGTGTTAATACACACCTACTTAACATTCAACAAACACATGGATATTGGCAACAATCTTGCAGACATGCTCGGTGCACGTATCCCCCCTCCTTCTCCCCCACCAGTTGAAATATTTATCACAGCTGGATGTAACCTCCCTATCATCTCACATGTCCAGGTGAGGGCCACCCTCAGCAGAGAAGAACACACAGCATCACTGTGACCTTGTGGTATCCCTAGATGTGTGCTACTGGCACTCCGAGAGGACATATAACCGCATATAACAATGATAATTTATCTTGGCCGTACTACAGGATATGTACCTGGACAGTGGCATACAGCAACAGTGGTCTCACACCACTAAGGGGGCACCTCGACTGACCCTGGGAATTACCATATCATATGCATAACAGGCCTGGTCTGCTAAGCTATGGAATTATGCAGTATGGGATGCATATGCAGTGCTATCGGGTACCTGCAGACACTTGTTCCCAGCCAGTGTGCCTTTGGGATGGGCTGATCCTGCCTTTTGAACCTGGATGACCTTTCAAAGCAGTCACTACAGCTATTGCTGGGCCAACGCACAGACAACTGCTGCCAGGAACATGGCCTAAGACTGATTGACATGTAATGTATGGTCATCCCCTTTTGGTGGAACTATGTACACACAACATATCACATGGACATACCTATGGATACAGACCTATGGCACATTTGGAGGGTTCACAGTATGCACACTATTAACCTGCTACTTTGCATTACCTGTGTTTGTCGCAGCTGGTTGCGTTACCACTGCTTCTGCTTGCTGCTGCTACTGTCAGTGCTGACAGCTTCAGGTGACAGAGTCACAGTGTATTTTTTTTTTTGCTCTCTCTCTCTCTCACTTCTCGCTCTCCCTCTGTCTGCTTACGGACAATGCAATGAATGTATTGCATGTGGGGAGTGTTAGCACTGGATGCTTTTGTAGGTATCTGCATAGGTCCATGTGATGGCCTCTGCACCAATTGTAAGCCAGAATTTGCTAATTGCATACAGCCAGTTGTGTACTGATTGCAGTTCTCACTGTGATTTCAGGTCAGTGCTATAAAAGGGTATGTGGGATAGGCGTTGCCCTTTCAGATTGTGAGGGCGGGGACCATATTGGTATGCTGTGGACAGTGTTCTGTGAGTGCAAAGGTTAGTATCTCTCTCATGATTCAGGCTGTGTTGTATATTCACATTTCTCCATTCCTCTCTCATGTTCCCTGTAGCAAGTGTGTATGCACAATGACTCCTACAACTATATAAAGATATTTTTATATATATATATATATATATATATATATATATATATATATATATATGTACATATACATACATTTATATATGTACTTTAACTGACCTTATTATCTACAAGCTACCAACTAGCATGGCTGTTTCTGTTCACACACTACTATTATGGAAATCCAGTAGTTTTGACAATAATTTTAAATGACATGCTTTGGGTACTACACATCCTATATTCCCTTTACATTCATTCCTACTATTACATGTTATATTTATTTTAGCACAACGCTTTTGTATAGGAGTCATGGCTTAGTGGTAGGTCATACAGACTAGTGTTTCCAAGGTCCTGGGTTTAAGACTGACAGTGGGATTTTATTTTGCTTTTGAACTGAGTACAGGACCTGTCAATCAAAGTGACTAAGGCACTTTTAAGCAGTTGTAACTAGGCTAGCACTGGTTTGCACTGAGCTCACGCATGCGTACTGGCAGTTAGCTCCGCGCACACCCGCTTACAACCGCTTAACGGTGCTTACTCTGGCGCACACCCGTGCTATTTTCTTTAAAAGAAAAGAAACTGGGGAGACAGGAAAGTGGTGAAAAAGGGGTCACAAAGAGGGTAAGACAATAGGGAAACAAGCTTGGGATGTGCATGAGGGATGTAGGTAAGGCCCATAGCTGCCCATTTCTTCATCAGCAACGGCTGTGCATATGTATGTAATTTGGTGTGACATTTGAAACCTTCCACCCCTGAGAGAGGTGTCAGGACAACAATAATACTTGTTGTACAGTCAATTGTAATTGATAGGTTCCATGTCCAGCAGACATGTGTGCAGAATGGGCAGCTATGTATGGGGCGTAATTTTTTTGTGGGTACAGAGTGCCCTTTTTTTTTTTCAGGTGAGAGTGGTATGTCAGGTGAAGGAAGTCGGTACAGCTGGGGAGGTAGTTTGGGTAGGTAAACAGACAAGACAAACAAGACGCATACAGGGGCGGTGTATGACACGTGTGGGGGGGTTACACAATTGATGGGGACGGAGGTTTGGATATCCAGAGCCCATGAGCCCACAGATGGCAACAGTGGAACTGATATCCCCACCCATAGGCAGTTGCCACTGTTCCTTCACTGCCCAGAACGGGGCTGTGCTGGGGGCTGTGTAGGCCGGGCAACAGGCATGCCCATTAGTTGCGCCACCCGTGCTTCGAGCTGGCATAGGGGCTCGAGAACAGAGTCCCGAATCTCCCTATGCACCACAGTCCGGATGCTACGGAGGGTGAGTGGTGGTTCTTCTCCGGCCACATTTGCAGAGGGAGGGCGAGCCCCATCCCCTGCAGTGCTTCCACCCGCAGGTGGCACAGGGCCACCGGAGGAGGGTCTGGACTCAGCACTAGTGCCAGGTGCACTCGCGAGCTGAGGTGGGAGAGGTGGGTCCGCTGGAACCCGCCTTCCCTGTCGTCCTATGTTTTGCATTATGTCATGACAGTTTGGGTTAGTGACATATAATACCAATCACAATTAATTGTAACAGCATGCGTTAGTATTCCCATTAACCAAACACCCAGATATTCATACCATTGAACAGCGTGCATAACACATGCATAATTTGAACAGAGATAAACAGTCCAACAACATGCAGGGTTAATTTTACATAAATTGTGGTTTTATGTGTACATATTTGTCAGGGACTTGTTTCCTGCTTATTTTGCTAAAAAAAAAATGGTGTTGTGGGGGCTCGAACCATGAATGCCTGCTCTTCAGCCAACATCTCTACCGCTACGCTATTGCTTCCTGGCTAATTTTGCATATTTAGGTCTTATATGCTTTCCCACTGACTGCTAACTGTAGCTGCGCTTACACGCGCCAGCATAAGCGCACTCACGGTTAAACATTTTTGCAATTTAAAAAATATATATAACATGTTTATTTATATGTTTTCTGTTCATAGTCTGTGGGGGCATGTGTTGTGTTCTGTTTATTCACATTTCCGTGGACTCTGTCGTGGGTGTTTACTTTGGGAACTTTTCCTCTTCTGGGGGCGTGTCCGCTTACAGGGCTCGGCCTACGGACACACCCCCTACTGTCTTACATGGACCGTGTTGGCCTTAAGTGTGATTCAGCATGCTCTCATGAATATGCAGAGCATGCTGACATCACTCCATTTAACTGCAGCCTCCGTGTATGAGTTATAACTCTTACACGGAGGCTTTGTGAATCCTGCCCTCAGTTTTATGACAGATGACATAATTATATAATGATATGCTTTATGATTACTAGCTTTGTGATCACTTGCTGTTCTCAGTTTAGACAAGCTTTCGTGGGTGCTACCAAATTGTTCTTTATCTTAAACGATACATATTTGGTGACAGAATTCAGAAAGGGATCAATAATAACCCATCCATCCATTGATCCATCCACAACTCCTTTCCCCCATTTTTGTACATGAGGTTGTGGTGTCATTTCAACAGTGACAATCATCTAGAGCCAAGGTTCATACCACTGGGTGGCTAGCCCTGCTGCAGTTATTAGTCTTGCAAATACACTCATATTTATGGGCAAATTAGAGTGTCCAACCCACCTACTGCATCACGCAAGTACCAGGATCAAGATCTAAAAGTAATTGATCCTGGCAACTTAGTATATCAAATAAAGGAAAAACACGCTCGGTAACTAATCACGCCACAGAACTTTTAATCCAAAATAAAAAGAACTAAAATCCACTGAGTACACAATTTGATCAAATCATGTACTCAGTGGATTTTAGTTCTCTTTATTTTGGATTAAAAGTTCTGTGGCGTGATTAGCTCCCTAGCGTGTTTTTTATTTATTCAGTTTATTCGTTGTGCCATTTTGAGTTTGTAACTTAGTACATCAAAGATGTAATTAGACTGTGCCTTATGTTTAGACAGTTCTGACTGTTGTGTTATGGTATGACACAGTTCTACAAAAATGATTGCTGTATCCACCTTGTAGAAATCCATTCTTTATCATTTTAAGATTGCACTATTATGATAGTAATCTTGTTTGTCTAAGCCTGAAACATAAATTATTTACAGTACATGTATGAATACCATGAATACAATCCAAATTGCTGACCACCACACAAAACAAGCCAGTAAGACTCCAAAAAACAATTTAATAAAAAACCCAAATTTTCAGACTGCTTCACAAGTAACTCCTCTAGCACCTTGGCTTTAACAAGCTTTTCACAGAGTACAATACACTAGTTAGACATTCCTATTTAACTACTCAGTTAATTAAAGCACTGATTAACATTCTTGAATTTTTAAAGTTACATCTCAATAAAAAAAATTTCCAGTTACACTTTTGATTGAGTCCCATTGGACTCAAGGTATTGAACTTTAAAATTAAAATAGATTCTTTTCTTCTTAATTGTTTTTTACATCCACAATTCTTAAATCATTCTGAAAAATCTGCTCCAACACTATTGCTGGTAACCCTGTGGGGTCAACTCCTGTAACCCTGTAGGGTCAACTCCATGTTTATCTAAAAAATGAATGGCTACTGGGCTATATTCACTGCCTTTTTTGATGTCACGTATATGTACTTTTAATCGTGTTGCTAAACTTCTTTTGCTTTCTCCTATATAATATTTATTACATGGAAATTTAAACCATAAATTATTCTTTCACTTGTGCAACTATAAATACCTGTTTCTTTGTATTTTTTACCATTAATATTTGAGAAGTTTTTTGTTATAAATAAACATATACTGCACTTCCCACAGGGGAAAGTTCCTTTTTGACTTAGTTCTTTGTATCTTAAAGTATTAGGCAACGTAAAAACTCCATGTACTAACAAGTCCTTTATATTTCTTCCTCTAGTGTATGAAAACCACAACTTCTTATTATATATATATATATATATATATATATATATATATATATATATATATATATATAGGTTTACTATCACAATGCCGACGTGCACTTGCACGGCTATGAAGTATTTGAACAACAGATGTTCGAATACTTCATATTGCGGCAGGTGATGTGAGAGAATGTTGCCATTGCGAATGGATTGTGCATTCACAATTCCAACATTCACTCATGGGAGCGGATCGCGGTACAGTGTAGTTAGGGAAATACATCCCTTTCCTCACTGTAGTGCGATCTTGGAGTTGGAATATTAAGTTAGGGGGGTGTGGGGGTGCAGGGGGGCCGCAGCCCCCCTGCATAACTGTGTGTTTAGGTTAGGTAGATAGGTGCTTATGGGAAGGGTGGGCGTGCTGTGTATTTCCGTAAATGTCGCGAGCGACATTTTCGACAATACACCCTTGTTTTCGAGGTTAGGTTGATTTGGAAATGTTTATTTCCGATTTAAAAATTCGAAAATACAGACATGATTTTTTTTTGATTTTCGAATTAATGATAGTAAACCTATAAATATATATATATATATTCAAGATGTTTGTCTCCCCTTAAAATATCCCAGCTGTATTTCACCAACTCCACCAATTTATCACTGAAAACTGCGTACTTCATCACAAAAAAATATATCCTTTTCGACCTCCGTATGCCTTTTTATCGTATTTTCATCTCTTGCTTTAAAATTACTACCTTTTCCATCTTTGTTTATTTTAGTTATGCCTTCTTGTATTTTATTAAATTTATACTCTCTGTTAATGAATATGCTTACTGTTTTGTTCCTTTCCTCTTCAAAATCTTTTTTAACACTACACAATCTTTTTATTCTAAGAATTTCACCACATGGTATTGAATATATAGTATGCACTGGATGACAACCATGTAATATATAATCATGTTATTCAAATTTTCTTTGTATTTTAGTTTTAATTTTTCCATCTTCTGTGCCTTCTACTGTCACGTCCAAATAATTCATTTTTTTTACCCTGTTAAAACCTATCAAACTTGATGCCAAATTGTTTATATGCAAGTTCTTTATAAACTCTGGGACTATTTCCTGGCCTCCCCTATATATAAAGATCAAATCTTCTATATATCTACAAAGTTTTCCACATATTTGTTGTAAAATCTATTATTATAGATATGCTAATCTTCATAATATCCCATAATAAGGTTTGCATACATGGGGGCGCTGTTCCTTGTAACTGTTTGTATAGTTGTCCATTAAATTCAAATATGTTATTTTCCAAACAGAACAGTATTAATTCTATAGCATAATGAGTATCAGGGCTGTCTCCTAAAAAAATATAGGACAGTTTCCAGTCCAAAATTATATTTTACACTTGTGTATAGACTAGTTACATCCATAACCAAGAAATAGTTTTCTTCACTCCAGGTAACTTCCCTGATCTTTTATTTAAAGTCTAATGCATCTTTAACATATAAAGGCAAAGTAGTTGCTTTTGGAACTAAGCAATCGTGTAGTAAACATGAAATGTTGTGAGTACAAAAATGAGTGCTGTATCCACCTTGTAGAAATCCTTTCTTTATCATTTTAAGATTGCAATATTATGATACTAATCTTGTTTGTCTGAGCCTGAAACATAAATTATTTACAGTGCATGTTTGCAGTAGCATTTGTGCTTTTCAGGAACTTTGTATTTCTGTGTGTGTGTGTGTGTGTGTGTGTGTGTGTGTGTGTGTGTGTGTGTGTGTGTGTATGTCTGTGTCTGTTCAACCATGTGAATGTGTGCTTTGAACCATGTATATGTGTGTGTGTGTGTGTGTGTGTGTGTGTGTATGTCTGTGTCTGTTCAAGCATGTGAATGTGTGCATATTTGAACCATTGTGTATGTATGCGTTTTTACCCATGTGTGTGTGTGTGTGTGTGTGTGTGTGTGTGTGTGTGTGTGTGTGTGGTTTTGTGTGTGTGTGTGTGTGTGTGTGTGTGTGTGTGTGTGTGTGTGTGTGTGTGTGTGTGTGTGTGTGTGTATGTGGGGGTATGTGTGTGTGTGCTTATGTCTGTGTGTGTGCACAGTCCACACATGTATGCTTGTGCACATGTATTGCACAAACATATCTCTGTCTCTCAATCTATTTTTCTATCTATCTATCTATGGGAGCACTTAAATATGTTGAGTGTCTGTATAATCATCAGTTGTTTTGATGGCACACCTTAGTTGGCAACATGGCTGATAGATTAATAAGTTCATAGGCTTATATGTTTATACTAGGCTAATGACTACTGGGGTCTTTATAAGCCTAGCATTGCAACCCAACCCAGTTTGTCCCCAAACACTTTGGATGCCTATATGGTGGGATATGTTAATAATGTGGTAGCTAAGGGATGTTAGTCTAGAACTAGTTTACTTACTGTCATCCTCTGCCCAGCAGAGAAATAGGGTCAGACCAGGGGATAATTTGCATCTAATGATCAAGGTTTCATTTGAATAGGGCCAGGGATGAAATCTGCTTCCCATGGGTGGGGAGCTTATTCCATAGGCATGGACTCTTTGAGAAACATATCAGTCTCTCCCCATGTTCTACTTATGTCAAAAGAAAAGTTCAGGCCTTTGAATCTAGTGTTTCCAGTGCTGTTTGTTTTGCAGATGTGCAAGATAGCCATCTGAGATGGATCTGAAGATGCCTTATACACCAGGTATAGATCACCTATCAGTAAGAGAGTACAGAGATAGGGCCTTAAGGTGATCTTGTAGAACAGGGTAGTCATACCCTTGATTCTTCTGGTGAGGAACCTTTGAGAGCATTCCATCTGTTGCAAGTGTCTGGTTGGGTACATGCCAAAGGGGACGCTGTATTCAATGATGAGTCAGATAAGGGCTGAATAGAGGGGTACTATAACTTCCTTACATCTGGATACTATACCGTTGCTTGTGTGTTAGGTGAATAGGATGATTTTCTAACTAACTTGGCCATGTGTTAGTCAAAGGCCAAATTACTGTCTACATATGTTCCCAGATCCCTAACCACAGGATCATCTCTTAAGGGTATTTTGTTGATGAAGTAGTTAGCTTTGGTGGATGATTTCCCAAAGGGCACTATAATGCATTTCCCCATGTTAAGTTTTAATCCATGGCTTTGGCACCACTCATTTGTTTGTGTTAAAACCTCTTGCAGGATGCCACTGTAATGGACAGAATCTATAATGGCCCCCTATTTACAGTCTTCTGTGAACTTGGTGAGACAGAGGCCTTTGACATTAACCTTGACTTTTGTGAACTAGATGCCAAACAGGATCATGCCCAATACGAAGCCCTGGGGTACTCTGCTAGTGGCCAGTCTCCTGGTGGAGGTAGTCTCACTAATCCTGATTTCTTAGGTCCTATCTGTCAGCCAGCCAGCAACCCAGAAAATGATTTAGGGGTATATGCTTAATTCTGAGAGTTTGCCGATAATACCTGAGTTGAGTATTGTATTGCATTGAAAACCTTTCCCAGGTGCAGGTAGGTGGTCTGCACCCTTTACTCATCATCTATGACCTTAGTGACTCTCCTAAAGACGTCTACCAGATTAAATAGGCAAGACCTTCCCTTATTAAAGTTAAACTGGGATGGGTCCAGTGTCTGTAGGTTGCTAATGCCTTTGTTGATCATTTCCATGATAATTCATTCCATGGCTTTGCATATTAGACTTATCAGACTGATGGCTCTGTAGTTATTGGGTTCAGCTGGTGGTCCACCCTTATGAAGAGGGATGACTGTTGAAGACCTGCAGTCACCTGGCACATAACCTGTTTTGGAGCTGTACATCAAGAGTGACTCAATTGGTCTCCTAGATCATGGTTTAGTCAATGTAGGAGGCAACCAGGGATATTGTCAGGGCTGACTGAAGCAGCATTTTTTGGCTTTAGTGACCACTGCACGGACCTGCATCTTGTTAATAGCTGGGGGATAGGCTACAAGGGATTTCACAGAGGTAGTGGTTGAGGGGGGAGAGTGGGATGAAGTTAGAGCTAAATTTATCAGCCAGTAGATTCACTATGCCACTCTGGTCACTGAAGGTTGTACTATTTACCGGTTCTATATTAGAACATCGAAAGTTTAATGGTTTGAATCACTAAAGGTCGACCTTTAATGATCGAACCATTAAAATTTTGAATGTTCATAAAAAATAAATTAAAAAAAAAAGAAAATCTAAAGGGTGTAGGCAGGAAGGCAAGCCCCCCTGCACCCCCACACCCCCCTGCTACTTAAATATACCAACTCCGAGACCACACTACATTGAAGTAAATGGAAATCTCCCCTTACAGAGATTGCCATTTACCTGTTCAACATTCTGCACTTTCTCTATTCTCGTGTCGACAATGTCGGATTCAACATTGTCGGCTTTTGAGAATATAATAGGTAACCCCATTTACCACCAGCTCAGCACGCTGTTGAGTGTTAATTTTAAGGCTCCTGACATAGCTAAAGAAGGCCTTGTGATTGTACTTAGCATGAGAGGCTAGTCTGATCTTGTAATTGGCCTTGCTGGACTTTATTAGACCTCTTAGTTTCTTGTTTAGTTGAATAAGACAGCTCTTGTCTCTATGAGAGCTTCTCTTTCTGACTTTGGCCATGACTTTTTTAATTTTGTTAAATACCCTGTTAAGGTACGGATTCAGCCTGTGGGGTTCATTTTTGGTGTTAGATTTCAGCTTACGTCTGGTAGGTATGGCTTCCTCAATGCAGCTATTAACATGTTTGTACAGGGTTTCTGTGAATAATTCTGCATAGGTAGCTGCATTCTCGGGGTTTGGGGCAGCCATGAATTTTGACAAATTATCCCCTGATAGGATGTAATTTGCTTTTGAATAGCTCCTAACTGTTACAGATTTTGTTATGTTTTCTGGGTTTATTTTTATTTCAAGGGAAACAGCTTTGTGGTCTGACCTCACCAATGAGGGCACGACACAGGGGAGGCTGCAGTGCTCTCCCATGCTGGTAAGTATTATGTCCTGTATGTTTGCACCTCTGGTTGGAGTGTGCACTATGTGGTCCAGGGTGTTTGTGTTGATAAAGTCCAGGAAACGCTGTGCCTGTGAGTTAGTGGCAGTGTACATCTCCCAGTTTATACAGGGGCAGTTGAAGTCTCCCAACAATAGGGTATTTGGTTGGATGATTAGTGCCTGTAGTTAGTCTAGGTAAGAGTTGCGAGCTTCATGGGTCATAGAGGGTGACCTGCAGCTGGCTAAGACATGGCAAAGAACTTTGTCTATGCAGACTTGGATGTGGATAACTCCAGGGAATCATCCTTTTTAACCAAGATGGAGTTGCATTTGCTGCTAACTTATATCAAGATACCACCCCTTTAGCCCTCGTCTGTCCTGGTGTTGGCCTAAATGTGTGGAAAGCACTGTAGCCTTGCATTGCCAGAGTACTTTAAATCAAGTGTCAGTAACAGCACATATGTCTACATTCTCCAGAGTGAGAAGAGGTTGTAGTGTGGAGTTTCTTGTTTAGACTCCTAGCATTGATCAGTAGCACCTTAAGGCTACTTTGATTTTTTTTTTGTTGCTATGTTGGTAGTTTTTGCAGTTTTGCCATTGCATAAAAAATGCTTTAAGAGGGTGGACAAAGTTTTAGCCAATATCCAAAAGTCCATGGGGGGGGGGGCACAGATCATGTTTAGCAAAGCAATGTGGTTCATTAATCAGGTACTCCCATGTTGAAAGATATTGGATCCCTCTGGGAATGACACCAGAAACTAAGCCAATTATTAAAATCAATCATTTTCTGTTCATATTGTGGCATCATTCTTGGGGAATGTAGAATGTTTCTCAATGCAAGGTATGTACCTCTCTGTGACACATATTTAAAGAGATCCACAATGTCTCTTTTCTCATCGTCCATTGAGGTACATTTCATGCCATTAGCACCCACACTGACTATGACAGAGTCATATTAATACCTGCTGCTCGGTGACTTTGGTGCATGTATGATATTGTGGATCTTAGCGCCAAATAGGCAACTAACTGTTATCTTCTCCTTGTCCAGCCTGGTGGGAGGGGCATTGGTGTGTCATACAATAAAATCCCCTATGAGAAGAGTAGTAGATAAAGTGTTTTTCTTGCCTTAAGAGTTGAGGTATCACTGGGTGAAGGCTTATGTCTGGTACTCAGTGTTGCTTTTGGTTTGTGGTTTAATGATTGCTGAGGATAGGTGTAGCTATTTGACAGCTTAGGAGGTCTTTAAGGTTTGGGAAGGTTTCCTTCAAGTGCCTCAGTGTAATAACATCCATATGTGTGTGGGAGCTTTATGTGTGAAGGATGCAGTGTGTGAGTTCTAGAAAACCTTGTCTGTAAGCAAGATGTTTGCCTCCAAGGAAATTATGTATGTGCATCTCTCACATACTGATTTAAGGATTAAAAGGTTGTCTGAATACATGAAACAATCACTATATTGTCTCAGAATTCCAATATCTACCAAACCGGTCACAGAGACATTAGGAAAATGTATGTCCATGTTGTCAGGACCTGTATTAGGATTAGGCTATTATAGTTTAGGGACTTGTTTTTTACAGAGGTCACCTGAGTGGTGTCTAGGGTTAAGGCTAGATGTTAGATGGTGCTATGATCTCGTATTATTGATATTTGAAACCCTAACTAAGTGCCCTAAGGTTAGCTTTGTATAAAGCCTTCATGTGTTACAGGTTAATATCCCAAACACTAGCTTTATAGAAAATTTTTATGAACTATGCATTTGCTACTATTCAGGGCACTGCTAACCATCTTTGCATGGTGAGAAGCTCTGCACAAACACACATAATTTATAGCAGAAAGAGAAATGCTGAAAAGATTCATTTGACATCACTACATTACCAGGGTGAGGAAATATGGTCTTTGCCTGGTACTGTGTCATCTTGGGTTTGGAATGTATAATTAGCAGGGTTTGTCCGCTGCAAAAAAAAAAAAAATTTTTAGTTGCATGCTTTTAGGTAATATCTTGGAGCATGCCCAGTTTAGTGTCAACTTTTTATTTTTTGAATTTATTTATAGCACTATTAGCAATATCAACATTTGGATGTTTACACACACACACACACACATATATATATATATATATATATATATATATATATATATATACATACATACATGTGTATATATAGACAGACAGACACACAAATACACACACAGTGGGCAGGATTAACGAAGGCTTGCACAGAGTGTAAGAGATGTGTAAGACTCCATGCAAGCCTTGAGATCCAGGAACAGCCCGAAACTCCGTGTAAGAGACCAGCTAAAACGTCTCTTACACGGACTGGGCGTGGATATGCTAAATACCTCACTTGCAGCCAAAAGGCATGCAAATGAGGTAGAGTAGCGATCCATAAAACAGATAGCAGCCCATGTAAGAGCCGTTTTAGCTGCAGAAATGTACTCAGTTGACAACTGAGTACGTTTCTGCAAAAATCACAATGGAGCCATGTCAGCTCCAAATAAAGGGTGCATATGTGTCAGGCAGCATGCCAATGGCCAAATATGTGGCCATTGGCAAGGTACCCAGATGCAAATATTAAAAAAATATAATTTAGCATAGCCCCACGCAAACGGGCTGCGCTGTATAAAACATAAAAATGCAGGTTATAAACCCAAAAATGTGGGATTTATGCAATACATGGAATTACAATGCAGGGACCAGCAGACCAAAAACAACATGGCCACCGTTTAGTGATTGCTAAGGGGGGAAGCTGAGTCTAAGACATGTAACTAAGCATTAGTAGGCAATCTGATGTAAATGAGGGTTAGGATACTGAATCCCACTGTCACATAGCAAATGAGCACATTCTGAGTAGTGTAAGAGATACATAAGGGGGAGGAATAGAGTAGGAGATAGGTGACATCACAGGGGGGAATGGTAGAAAGAAATGCAGTTCATTGGAGGACAGTGTTACATAACAGATGACAGACACAGATCATGTAAAGAGGAGTGCCACAAGATAAGCATGGGAAAGTCAAGAAATGGAAGGTGTACACTGTTACTTATGCCAAAGTTTCTTGCTGGGCGTGCATGAGCATGTGTGCACACCATGAGGTGCGGGTAGGACAGTGTGCATGCGAGTAAGGCAGACTGAGCATGTGGGAGCGTGTTGGTAGACTTGTAAGACTGTTTGCGCTAGTGTGCGCGTGTGTAGGGCAGACGTAGCATCTGGGAGCCTGTTGGCAGAGTTGTAACACTGTTTGTGCTGGTGTGCGCGCCTTTTAACCCGAATAAGCAGATTCCGAACCGTGTAAGCATGTGTGCACGCGTGTAATCCACTGTGAGCGTGTTTATGCTGGTATGCACGTTACTCCCCCCCTGAGGAAACATAAAGGAAAAAGGAAGCAACATAATTAGTAGGAAGCTAGCAGGGAATACTGCTGGAGCTAGCAGGTGAAAACAATTAGAAGCAGGCAATTACACAGGCAGAATAGTAGCTCAGCCAAGCACTTAAAACTCTGCAAACAGCAGTGCAGGATGTATCTCTCAAGAGACACTGCAAGACAGGCGTAAGCTATTAGAAGTGAAAACTGAAAAAGCTGAACTCAGAGCAGAAATGCTAGGGGCTGCCATAGCTGTCATAATGAGACATAGGCGACTTGCTGAGGGTGGTGACAATGCAGATGGTGCCAGACAACCCACAGTGAGGAGACGGAGAAGAGTGTACAGGCCCAAGGTCACCTACCACGGGGTACATGAGCTGGAAATTGTAGAGCGCTATAGAGTGGACAGAGACCTCCTGCAGCAAATTGTTGAGCTGTGCAGGCCACGCCTCACACACAGAACCAACAGAGGGGAACCCATCCCAGTGGAAACCAAGGTATGTGTTGGCCTAAGAATACTAGCAACAGGTACCTTCCAGAGACCAACTGGTGATATGATGGGGATTTCACAGGCATCAGCCTCCAGGGTACTGCACCAGTTCCTGGATGCCATGTCAGCACATGTCGGTGATCATGTGTATTTCCCCAATGCCTGTGAGGTATTGGCCAGCAATATGCGTCTCTTCCAGCAAATAGCGGAATACCCTGAGGTAGTGGGTGCAATAGACTGCACGCACATACACATCAAAGCACCAGCCGGTGAGCGGGGTAGGGACTACATTAACCACAAGGGCTTCCCCTCCATCAACTGCCAGGTTGTGTGTGATGCCCAGGGCATAATAATGAATGTGTGTGCTGGCTGCCCTGGGAGCTACCATGATTCCCACATCTGGCATTTGATGCAGCTGTACCAGACATTTGCCAATGGGGACATCCCACACGGACACCTAGTGGGGGATGCAGGTTATGCACTGGAGCCGTGGCTGATGACACCCATCAGAAACGCAGACACACCTGAATAGGAACGCCATAATGAGACACACGCACAAACACGTAATGTAATATAGCGTGCGTTTGGGCTGCTCAAGTCATGGTTCCGGTGTCTGGACACATCTGGTGGAGCCTTGCAGTACTCACCAACTACATGTACCCAAATTGTCATGGTATGTGCTATGCTACATAATATGATCTTGCAAAAACAGCTGCAGCAGGACCAGCATAGAGCCGGGCCAAACAGCCCCCCACCATTGCCAAGGCCATCACAGGCAGAGCGTGACTCGGAGGAGGAACAACCTGAGCCTGCCCCAGTAGGCAGAAGGAGGCATGCCCAGTATGCCCTGGCCTTGTCCAAGAGGCAAAGCATAGCACATACACTGGCTCAGTAGGAACCCTGGGAATGATACCCCTCTCTGACTCACTCAAATAATAACATGGATGCCTAAAATGACATGACCTGCTCTCAAACATGTACAGGGAGTGTAATATGTGCATCCGACAGAGGCAGCCCTGCAGCACCACCTGAGGCATGAATGCCATGTGTTAAGTAATGTAACACCATGTACTATATGCACACTTGAGGACCCTGACTAACATCCACCCTCACCAAGCATGAAGCCACAATATGACGATGGGATGATCAATTGCAATAATTGGCTGAAGTAATGCAGTTAGTCAAAGGGGAGCCAATGTGTTCCAGCCTGGGATGACATGCTGAGCATGACATGATGCACCACCTGCTAGGGGTGGCATGCACCTATCAGTCCAGGCCTCATGGATACTGGCAAAGGCTGTCAGTACCCACAGCGTGCCCTGAATAGGTAAGTCTCAAAACACAAATGCACCTTCATAGGTACCACAAGGGATAAGAACCTAGATGTAATGCTACCCAATGCCAGAAGTCTAAACAGCAAGATGAGTGCAGTGTAAATGCACACAGTATGGAGAATGTTGATATCTGTCCTATAACAGAAAACTGGGTCAAGGCTCACATCAGCACCCTAACACTACCAGGTTACACCTCATACTGTGCTGTACAGCCACAAAACATGGAACAAGCTACAAAAGGAGGGTGACTAGCAATAATTGTCAAGGATAACCACACCCCCATGTTGGTACCACAACAAGAAGCAGCATGGACTAGCCATGGTCAAGTACCAGTGGCTAAAACCGCCTCACAGTGTATAGCCTGCTACAGACTACCGTCCTAACACCAGGAACTGCACCTGGCCTATGTTGGAATACATGAATATATCAAGCCCCCCAAACCACATTATATTGGTTGACTGAAAATACCCAGACATACACTGGGAGCATTATACTAGCACCAACACTGTAGGAGAAAAGTTCCTAGAATCCATAAACCAAAATGCCCAGGAACAACGTACCACTCCCACAAGAGGGGTAAGCATACTGGATGTGATAATCAGCAACATGGGTACTGGATGGCAGGATGAGAAGTGTATCCCTCACTGGTAAGACCAGACCATAGAGTAATCACACCGGATATACACATCCTGACCACAGTCCCTGGCCAGAAAACCACAGTGAAAAACATGTGTAAAGCATAAGTTGCACCCATCCAAACTGATGTGGAATCCATTAAAGGCCCTGTGCAGGTGCAAAGTATGGGACACCCCGCAGAACCTGTTATACAGGCATTCCATGAACACAGCCAGGAATGCTTGGATAATGCAATTACAAATAACAACAAGACACAATGCCATACACGCAGGCATCTGGCATGCTGGACTCCAGCCATTACCAAACCATGCAAGAGAATGAGGAAGCTACTACATGATAGAGCAAACATAAAAAGGGAAGTAATCACTGATCAGTAGTATGGCAATAAAATATGTCCACACATACAATCCACTAAGGCCAGCTACAACAAGTAGAATCTGTGAATCCTGAGGCAATGTTACACCTGCCCCAAGTACACAGACAACCCTCAACTCCCCCCAATAAATACAAATATATGTGAGAGATGCAACCATTTATCCAAACCAGAGGCTGAGCTCCCCCAACTCAGTACTGTCAAAACTAGTCAGGAGGGGAAGGTAACCACACACACCACAAACCCAGTCCCACATAGACCTATCGCAACTGTAAACCAAACACATAAACACAGACAAACATTCCTGGAGGCCCTAATTACAAACACACCACACCAACAGAGGCCTCCAAAGCAGACCCCCAAGCAACCACAACCTCCAAACATAGCACATGCAACACATAGTACACAAAGCTGGTGTGCCAAACAGTCACAGGCCAGAAGGAGAAACAACATGCCTGATACAGTTGTAATAGGTGTCTCTATAGGCAGACACCACATAACACAAGTATGCAGGTCACCCCAAAGCAAGTAGAAATATGATGCAGTCATTGTCCATGCTGGTGTGAATGACCTGAGATGTACCTCCCTGGACTACATGAAAAGAGACATGGATGAGCTCTCTGAGCATATACTCCAGGCCGGTATGACACTGGCCGTTTGCAGCATCCTACCCTCACCAAGAATGATGCCACAGTACAAACACAGAATGATCAGCTTTAACAGGTGGCACAATTACAGCTGTCAGTCCAAGAGGATCTAATGTTTGTCTGCTTGAGATGTCATGCATGACAAGCCATGCTGCTGTTCCAGGGATGGCTTGCACCTGTTACTCCATGGGCGTCTGGATATTGGATAAGGCTTTTGCCACCTCCATAGAGCCGTACATAGGCAAGACTGAAAAGACTAACCCACCACCCTAGAAAACATAAGTGGTAAGAAACATAAGGGTAATGCTGACCAATGCCAGATGTGTAAACCGCAATATGCATGCTCCTGAGGACCTTCCCAGTATGGAGAACATCGATGTCTGTGCAGTGACAGAAGCCTGCTGCAAGCCTACTGACAGCACACCAGCACTACCAGGTTATACCTCATATCATGCGTTATGGCCCAAAAACCTGGACCAAAACATCAAAGGAGGGAGAGTATCCATATGCAGCACAGACACCCATACGTCCAGGTAACTGACAATGCACAAAACAGCGGAGACCACCAATGTACACCTAACTGTAGTCAAAACTGCTGTACAGTCTGTAGCATGCTACAGACCACACTCTCACACACAGTAACCCCACCCAGATGTCCTGAAGACACTGGACAGTATGAATGTCCCACCAAATACCAAACAAGGCACTCACAAATTACCACATAGGTGGTAAGCCATTATGTATGCAAGGAGTAATCAGGGACCTAGGGACACAAGTGGACAGTAACCTGTTATGTGACACTCACATTGCGAATGTGGCTAGGAAGACTGTCTATATTGGACACCGTATCATGAAAGGATTCACATCTACATCAACAGAGGTCATTGTGCCCCTGTACTGTTCTCTTATCAGACCCATAATCTAGTACAATGACTCATATGGGATGTACCTTACCTGACACCTACAGCGGTTAGAAAGACCTCAAAGGTACCTCACCAAGAGGATAAAGGGTCTCAAATATATGTCATATGCTGCTTGGCTGTAGACACCCCAGCTGAATGCAGTCACATACTGCCTACACAGAGGCATTGTGTGTCTGTTGTACAAGGCCATGTCCAACACAGGAGTAATGGACATGCTCCACCCCAGGAAAATCAAAGCCATTGGAGCTGTGAGAGTGACAGAAGTCAACCTCAACAC
The DNA here is from genome assembly GCF_019279795.1 of Protopterus annectens. Taxonomy (NCBI): domain Eukaryota; kingdom Metazoa; phylum Chordata; order Ceratodontiformes; family Protopteridae; genus Protopterus; species Protopterus annectens. The sequence continues at coordinate 649,714,636 of NC_056728.1, forward strand.
ATAATGAAATAGGATGTGCTGGAGGGACAGATACATAACCCAGAGGCTCCCCACACCCTGGAACAGGATCCCACTCCATGTTAGGCAGAGCCCCTCACTGACATCCCTCAACAGGAATATTGCCAAGTGGATGGATGATCGTAGATGTACACTGGGGGTCTTCACTGTGTCACGTCCAGACAGAGGCACAGTAAAGTAAATCATAAATGGCCATACTATTCACATAGCAAGGGGCGGCGAAAGACACACACACTCTGGCTAGGCTTACAAATGTCCTAGGGTGGATAACCTAGTATGAACCTATGAACCTATGAAAATACAAACTGTACAGGACACTAAGGATAATCACAAGGCTTACTCAACTGATGGTAGGAACCATGTTGGGAATTCACAGATATGCTCCGAATCACACAAATATTACAAACAACATACCAAACACATACACATATTGCCAACATACAACCTGACAGGTGCAGTGCAAACCCCCCCCCCCCCCAGATTGCAAAATATCTATCCCAGCAGACTGCTGGCCCCCTGACATTGCAGATGCTGAGGTTACAGCCAGCATTTACAAAGCAAAACACACAGCAGCAAAGGTATGAGATGGTGTCCTGGGCTGAGTCCAACATGGACTCCAAGAAGAATGGAATGCCAAATCACACTACTGCTCAATGTCAGCCTTACCACAGGATATGTACCCAAAGAGCAGTGTACAACAACAGTGGTCCTTCTCAACAAAGGTGTTGCCTGAATGGATACTGCAAATTACCACCACAGGATCCTGACAAGCTTGGTCTGCACAGCTATGGAAAGGATCAGCATGTACCGCAGACATAAAGCTATCGGGGACCTACTGACACCAGACCCTACCTAGTGTGGCTGTCGTAAGTGCAGATCCTGCCCCTAAACATGTTTGACCCACTTGAAACAGTGATTAAGGTCATTGATGAGGGCAATGTTGTCCACACAGCGTAGCTGGACCTTGCAAATGCTTCCATACAATACCCTAAGTGTTCAGTATAGATATGTTCACCAGCTTAAATATAAACCCCTATGTCAGTAGAGGGGTTGCAAACCAGACCAAGGTCAGAACTGACATGGTCAGACATGCTGCATCCATGTCAGACTACAAACCAGATATAAGTGGCATCCCACAAGGCTTGGTCCTGGGACCTCCCTCGTTCTGTATATATGTCCCATAGGTACAGGCCAACATGGAAGGACTGTGACTGAACATGTATGCAGAGGAGTACAAACTGCCCACCATATCTGAACCCCAGCTGACACAAGCATCCCACAAAAGGGCCACATAGAAACAGACAACTGGTGCCATAGCCATGTCAGCAAGCTAATTTCAGAAATGTGTATAGTCAACCACCGTGGATATACAGTAAGTGCCCAACAATTACCACACAGGTGTTAACCCATTATGTACCTAACATGTAATGAGAGACCTAGGGACACAAGGTGATAGATATCCTGCATTGGTCAAACATGTGGCTGTAGTGTTCACAGAAACATACCATATACCCACCTAATCATGAAGGTTGTCAGATCTAGATAAGGGGAGGTCACTGTGGCTCTGCAGTCATCCTTCATCAGCGTTACAATTGACTACAATAGCCCCTATAGCCCCTGTGGGATGTACCTCAGCAGACACCTCCATCAACTGTAAAGTCCACAACAGTACCTCACCAGGAGTAGCAAAGAGCTTGAACAGATGCCATGTGTTGCCTGATTAAACAAACTGCAGCTCCACACACTGCCATACTGCCCACCCGGAGGCAAGCTGTGCCTGATGTATAAAGCCATGTCCAAGCTGGAATCAATGAACATGCTGCACCTTGTACAATCTGAATGGCAGTGAGCTATGCACATGAGAGACCTGAACCCCAGCACTGACATACATAGGACAAGCTGTACTGAATGATCCATAACACAGAAGCCACCCCCACCCTTGAGTAAACTCCCAGTACAGGTTAGCCAGAGAGTCACCCATCGACACTCCTCAAGAGGAATCTTGATGAGTGGATGGGAGATGGTAGGTTTACCCTGGGTATCACTGTTATGTCACAGGTAGACGGAGGCACAGTATACTAACCATGACATATGTCATGGCAAACTCCAGTTACAATGTGTGTCGAAGGACAAACACACTCTCTAACTAGCATTAGAAATGGCCTAGGGCACATCGCTAGTGTTTGCCAATGTCCACTTATGCTGTGGAATACACTACCAGTGTTGGACAAGCCTGGTTTAGGTAGTCCATATCTGAACATAATGCAACATGGTCATATGTGCACAACTGTCCCCTACACAGTCTGTTGTGCTCATTATGAAGATTTAAAGCAGTGATAGGACTAAAGCCCAGGATACTGTCCACCACAGTGAAAGTACTGAACCAGTACACTATACGGTACTACAGTGTTAGGTCAGTATAAAAGGATGTTGACAACTGTATGCAAAGTATCCCATGCAAACTCTGCAGGCACAGTATAATCCCTGTTGTGTTCAGACACGAAGCAGTTGGCCAGTAAGTACACAACATGACACCCAACACACAACCATAAACGTGAGATATTGTTGAAGTTCACACTCACCCAAATATGTGGTGGACTGCAGAGTTCAACATATGTAAAGCTCACACTGGGCATGCTCGCACACTTTGATAAATGAGGCATATTTCAGACAACATGCCATGAAAAGGCTGAACTGGGCATGCTCATACACTTAGGCCATATCTTCGTTTAGCAGTTGGCCACACATATCTGGTATTTGTACGTGTCATTCCAGGAACCAACCACATCACAGCAATCTGCCCAGTGCACACAGTAAATGACTACAGAGACATAAGTGATATAGTGGATCCCCCTCATATTCAAACATCTTCCACAGATGCACAAGTTGTTCATAGAAACAGGGAATGCTATGGCAATAAGACCTGCAAACAGTCTATCAGCAACAAATATTGTGCATCTGACAATTAAACATATGGGTGTAGAGGTCAATACTAGGCTCTTTGCCCTAGGGAATGACAGCTTAGCCAGAGTGTGCTTGGCATCTGCATCCCCAGTACAGTAGGCCACTGTGCCACTGTAAAGTAGGTCACATAAGGCATTGTGTGAGGCTAGTGTGCTGAGCCTCTGTCAAGCAGGGACACAGTGGAGATCCCAGGGTTTGAATGTGCTAAGCCACATCCATGTTGTTGGTGTGTGCTGGGAGAGGGTTGCTGAGGACCTCTAAAAGTAAGTGGGCGTCAATAACAGACTGAGGGGAGCCCTATCTGCATTGTCTGGACAATTTCACTGTCAACACTGTGTTGTGATGATTATGTGGGATTGAAGTGTCATGCCGGTACTGTTCAGAGATGTCCCCCCTCTGTGGGCTACAGCTCTGCAATGTATTAGCTCCCTCTGTCTGTTGGACAGCTCATATATGGCTGGTGTACACCTGACAGGTGTCCTGTTGTGGAGCAGTCATGGGTATATGTGGGATAGCATGATCAATGCAAACCTTACACATGTTCATAGAATTCAATTGTCTAGGATTATGCAGAGTGGCCAGTATAGTCCCTCAGCATGGGTCCTTTGAAGTCTTCCACCCCAGTCTTCACAAGTGTAGAGTCTGCTTGTGCTAAATACAGTTTGTTTGCAGTGACAACCTTGCCTGGGGGTGGGGATGGGATATGGATGTTCAGGGAAAGGTGGGTATGGTCAGATATCAACAATGGTGGTCTACCTCTGGTGTGGAACAGTGAGTACCCATGTTGCAGATGGACAGGTGCAATATGCATTCCCCCATGTGGCTGTGGTGAGTGGTTCTGCCATAGCACATGGACCCACAAATTGTAGTGGCTGTAGGGTAATGTTGTAGAGGCCTGAGTAGTTCCCACACACAATATGCCTGTACCTGATGTTAACAACTGGAATGGTGTATGTGAACACCTGCATATCCCGGCACTGTTCCCAGGGAAGCAAAGTGTGTGTCCTGGATGTGGGAGGGGTGTTCTGGACTGGTTGTGTTGTGTGTTACAGGTCCTGTGGTCATGAAGCATGGTATAGAACATAACCTGCCAGTGCGATGTGCATATCTGACCCTGAAGTAGGTGGCTGCAGATGCATATATATGCTATCCCCCACCTGACAGGTAGCACTAGATGTACATACCTCTGTAGAAATAAAGATGTCAGCACCCCATAAATACTGCAGGTGCAGAACAGATGCCCAGTAATTCGGATAGCGCGCTCTGCTAATGCGTCTCCCTCAAGTGTCATAATATAGTTAGGTAGGAGTTTGAACCATGCAAATGCTCAGTGTGTGTGCGGGTGAGCTGGGTTGCTGTGTGTGCAAGCCTGTGTGAGGGAAATGTCCCTTTTGGCAACTGGGAAAACACTCTACAGGATGCACATTCCCCTTTCTAAACACTGATGATGTCAGCACCCTATAAGTACAGCAGGAGAAGAGAAACCTCCCAGTGATGCAAATAGCGCACTCCTCTAATGCGTCTGTCTAAAGTGTCATAACATAGTTAGGTAGGGGTTTGAATCCTGCAAATGCCCAGTGTGTGTGGAGGGGCGTTAGTGTGTGTGCAAGTCTGTGTGAGGAAAATGTCCCTTTTGGCAACTGGGAAAACACTCTAGAGGATGCACATTCCCCTTTCTAAACACTGATGATGTCAGCACCCTATAAGTACAGCAGAAGAAGGGAAACTTTCCAGTAATGTAAATAGCAAAATCCGCTAATGCATCTGTCTCGAGTGTCATAACATAATTAGATAGGGGTTTGAATCCTGCCAATACCCAGTGTGTGTGGAGGGGGTTAGTGTGTGTGTAAGTCTATGTGAGGAAAATGTCCCTTTTGGCAACTGGGAAAACACTCTACAGGATGCACATTCCCCTTTCTAAACACTGATGATGTCAGCACCCTATAAGTCCAGCAGGAGAAGGGAAACTTCCCAATAATGTGAATAGCACGCTCTGCTAATGCGTCTGTCTCGAGTGTCATAACATAATTAAGTAGGAGTTTGAATTCTGCAAATACACAGTGTGTGTGGAGGGGCGTTAGTGTGTGTGCAAGTCTGTATGAAAGTAATGTCCCTTTTGGCAAATAGGAGAACACACTACAGGATGCACATTCCCCTTTCTAAACACTGATGATGTCAGCACCCTATAAGTACAGCTGGAGAAGCAAGCTTTTCCCAATAATCCCAATAGTGCACTCTGCTAATCCATCTCTCTCTCAAGTGTCATAACATAGTTAGATAGGAGTTTGAATCTGGCAAGTGTGTGTGTTTGGATGAGGGGAGTTTGTGTGTGTGCAATTCTATATGAAAGACATGTGCTTTTTGGCAATCAGGAGAACACACTACATGATGCACATTACTCTTTCCAAACACCGATGATGTCAGCACCCTATAAGTACAGCTGGAGAAGAGAACCTTTCCCAATAATCCCAATAGCGCACTCCACTAATGCATCTCTCTCAAGTGTCATAACATAGTTAAATAGGGGTTTGAATCCTGCAAATGGCAAGTGTGTGTGTTTGGATGAGGGGAGTTTGTGTGTGTGCAATTCTATATGAAAAACATGTGCTTCCTAATCAGGAGAACACACTACATGATGCACATTACCCTTTCCAAACACTGATGATGTCAGCATCCTATAAGTACAGCCAGAGAAGAGGAACCTCCTACTAAACCAGATGCTGCATATTCCCCCAGTAAACACAGGGGGGAGTGTGTAATTGCAAGTGTAAAAGAACAGTTCCTTTTGGCAACTACTACAATACACCAGATGCTGCATATTCCCCCAGTAAAAACAGGGGGCGGGTAGTTGGGTGTGTGTAATTGCAAGTGTAAAAGAACAGTTCCTTTTGGCAACTACTACAATACACCAGATGCTGAATATTCCCCCAGTAAACACAGGTGATGTCACCACACTATCAGTACAGCGAAACAGGGCTAATTGCCCAGTAATGCCAATAGTGCACTCCGCTACTGGGTCTATTACCACTGTCAGAGCACAGATAAGTATGTTTTGGAAACCCACAACTGCCACGTGTGGTTGTATCACACAATATGACCATGTGTGGGTTGTTGTTCATAACAATGCATGACATTGCTTAAACCAGCAATGGCAATGCACACATGATGTATGTGTGTGACACATACACATATATACCTGTGACCTTCAGTAGTTACCATGTCTGACACGTGCCTCAAGGGGGGGATGTGGTGGGGGGTTAGTAGGGTGTGTGTAATTGCAAGTGTAAAAGAACAGTTCCTTCTGGCAACTACTACAATACACCAGATGCTGCATATTCCCCCAGTAAACACGGGGGGGGGGGTAGTAGGGTGTGTGTAATTACAAGTGTAAAAGAACAGTTCCTTTTGGCAACTACTACAATACACCAGATGCTGCATATTCCCCCAGTAAACACAGGGGGGTAGTAGGGTGTGTGTAATTGCAAGTGTAAAAGAACAGTTCCTTTTGGCAACTACTACAATACACCAGATGCTGCATATTCCCCCAGTAAACACAGGGGGGGTAGTAGGGTGTGTGTAATTGCAAGTGTGAGAGAACAGATCCTTTTGGCAACTACTACAATACACCAGATGCTGCATATTCCCCCAGTAAACACAGGGGGGGTAGTAGGGTGTGTGTAATTGCAAGTGTAAAAGAACAGTTCCTTTTGGCAACTACTACAATACACCAGATGCTGCATATTCCCCCAGTAAACACAGGGGGGTAGTAGGGTGTGTGTAATTGCAAGTGTAAAAGAACAGTTCCTTTTGGCAACTACTACAATACACCAGATGCTGCATATTCCCCCAGTAACGACGGGGGGGGGGGAGTAGGGTGTGTGTAATTGCAAGTGTAAAAGAACAGTTCCTTTTGGCAACTACTACAATACACCAGATGCTGCATATTCCCCAGTAAACACAGGGGGTAGTAGGGTGTGTGTAATTGCAAGTGTAAAAGAACAGTTCCTTTTGGCAACTACTACAATACACCAGATGCTGCATATTCCCCCAGTAAACACAGGGGGGGGTAGTAGGGTGTGTGTAATTGCAAGTGTAAAAGAACAGTTCCTTTTGGCAACTACTACAATACACCAGATGCTGCATATTCCCCCAGTAAACACAGGGGGGGGTAGTTGGGTGTGTGTAATTGCAAGTGTAAAAGAACAGTTCCTTTTGGCAACTACTACAATACACCAGATGCTGAATATTCCCCCAGTAAACACAGGTGATGTCACCACACTATCAGTACAGCGAAACAGGGCTAATTGCCCAGTAATGCCAATAGTGCACTCCGCTACTGGGTCTATTACCACTGTCAGAGCACAGATAAGTATGTTTTGGAAACCCACAACTGCCACGTGTGGTTGTATCACACAATATGACCATGTGTGGGTTGTTGTTCATAACAATGCATGACATTGCTTAAACCAGCAATGGCAATGCACACATGATGTATGTGTGTGACACATACACATATATATACCTGTGACCTTCAGTAGTTACCATGTCTGACACGTGCCTCAAGGGAGGGATGTGGTGGGGGGTTAGTAGGGTGTGTGTAATTGCAAGTGTAAAAGAACAGTTCCTTTTGGCAACTACTACAATACACCAGATGCTGCATATTCCCCCAGTAAACACGGGGGGTGGTGGTAGTAGGGTGTGTGTAATTGCAAGTGTAAAAGAACAGTTCCTTTTGGCAACTACTACAATATACCAGATGCTGCATATTCCCCCAGTAAACACAGGGGGGGGTAGTAGGGTGTGTGTAATGGCAAGTGTAAAAGAACAGTTCCTTTTGTCAACTACTACAATACACCAGATGCTGCATATTCCCCCAGTAAACACAGGTGATGTCACCACACTATCAGTACAGCCAAACAGGGCTAATTGCCCAGTAATGCCAATAGTGCGCTCCGCTACTGGGTCTATTACCACTGTCAGAGCACAGATAGGTATGTTTTGGAAACCCACAACTGCCACGTGTGGTTGTGTCGCACAATATGACCATGTGTGGGTTGTTGTTCATAACAATGCATGACATTGCTTAAACCAGCAATGTCAATGCACACATGATGTATGTGTGTGACACATACACATATATACCTATAACCTTCAGTAGTTACCATGTCTGACATGTGCCTCAAGTGGATTAATGGTATTTGCAATGCATAACATTATGACTGTGTCTTACTGTGCAGGGACCGCATGCGGTATGTGTATATACAGTGTGAGTTGTATATGGTATAAGCCTAACAGCAGGGGATACACATCTGGTCTGGGCCATATAGTCTACATGTAGTCGATGAACAGGTGCTGCATGTTCCCACCTGTTGTGGGAGTGGTAACATGTTGTTCCACTGCAATTCAGTGACTACATGCTGGGAACCTTTCAGCTAGTGTATTGTAGCTACAGTAATACTCACACACAATGTTCGGCTGGATGCAGTCCAGCCATATAAAGACATATCTAGAGACTGTCATATTGCCAGTGTTGTTAGGGAGGACAGGTGGGTTTCCTGTGTATGGGAGGGTTGTGTGTGCCAGGCTATGAACCAGATGGCAGTCCAACACACTGTTAGCTGCTCATGGATAGGCCCTGATGCTTTGTGCTGTGCCAACAACCTGGAGGTGTGTGTATCTGTGGTGCCTTGAGATACGACCCCCCTGTTCATGTGTGTTACATGTGTAGGGGACGACAGGCATGGTATGAGGTATAACCTGGCAGTGAAGGGTTGCACCTGTGAGCTGTGAATCAGGAATCTGTTACTGCACAGATATTGCAGTTTACCGTGCTGAGGACAGTGTCCAGTGCATGCATCTTGCGGTGTACACTGCTGGTGTTGTGTAGCATTACTGTTAGTGTCCTATCCCGTGTGATACCCGTGGAGGTGGCTATGTAATCTGTGTCCTGCACCAAAAGGCACTATGTGTGTATCAAGGGGCTTCACCAATATACATTGGCCCATGGGTGTCATGTGCAAGCTGCCCCTCGCAAATCATTGTGGCTTCCCTAGCATGTAAGCACACGTTGACAGCCATTGGATACCCTATGAATGACATTGGAGATTGAGCAGAATGTAGACATAGAACACCCTTCCTACATATTGTGGTAGCATACCTGGTGAGGGTATGATGGAAACCAAGGTCAGGCTCATACTGGCCCATGCCACATGCTGAGAGAGCCCTTCTATGTTCCCTATCATGTAGTCCAGGGAGGTACGTCTCAGATCATCCATAGTGGCATGGACAATGACTGAGTCATATGTGTTCATGCCTCTGACTGATCTGTATGCATGTGTTTTGTGGTGGACCATAGTGCCCCACGTGCATATCACTGTTTCCTTCACCATATACAGCCTGTTGAGCAGGACCCCACTGCAGCAGCCAAGAGAGGTACCTGACACGTCTGTAGCAGGTGTGGTGTGTAGCCCTACAGGCTGTGAGTGTGTGGCGCATGGGATGTGTGTGCCATGTGTGGCATGTGCTCTGTTCTGACTTAACGTATGCCTGTGTGCCAGCTGCGGAGGTGTGTGATGCTCAGGCAGGATGCTATTCTGAGTCTCCAAGTATGCCCCAGTGTGTTTGAATTGCTGTCAGTGCGGGTCTATGTCAGACTGGTATTGTAGTCACTGTAGTATGTCATGCCACCTGACAGGGTATGGCAGTACTGGGTTCAGAGTGTTCAGTCCCCAGATTGGCCATGTGGTGGCATCTCACACATGTGTTGTACATTCCTGGCCAGGGGAGAGGGTTGACTGCATACATGTGGCAGCTGCAACATTGCCACATGACTCACATAAACCACAACTGGACCATAGAGGTGATTCACAGGTTACCTTTGCACATGCTACCATAGTAGTGTGATTGCCATGGTGATTACCAACACATAGGGCCAATGGGGAACAACATACTGAAGGTGAGTATGTGTGGGTGTACTGCTACTGATTTCATAGCACTGGCATATATGACTGCACACGTGGGTAAATGCTAGGTAAGTCATATGCAATGTGTCAGAGGCAATGTACATGTGAACAGGACAGACAGTGACGTTCTGTCAGGTGGAAAATTGACATACGTATAGTACGCTATGCAGATGTCATTAGGAATCCACAGAAGCTCTGTAAATCTGCATTGCAGGTGGAATCAGTGTTCCAGGGAACCTCAAGCAAACATGCATGCAAACAAAGCTACAGTAAGTAGGGCTGGAAGTAGTCCATTGTACAACAAAGAAGGGGTAACACTTCTAGTAGGTAACAAGGCAAATATGCAGGCACTATCAACATGTACCCAGGAATGCACAGCTCAGATGTCCATTGTAGAACTGATATTATGTCATGTTTAATTGTAATTTGATTTAAAATGGTACTGCACACACATATCAACATGCGCAAACATCCACATTGCATAGTCGTTGTGGGCAACATGCCACCATTAGTGCACATGTCCATCATTGCGTATCACTACTTGCATTAGCTTCTCCCCTGTGCTACCTATGTATGTGGCTATCTGTTGACATCCTTTCCACCGGTATGCAATAATGTGCAGCTGTTACACTATGGTACTTACTATGGGTGTAGATAACAATTCAGGACAGTCATACAGTTACTGCATCAGGCATGCTGGGATATACACACAATCATATCAGCACACTGTACTGTTACCAACATGATACTAGTAATACACTTCTATGTAGTCACCCTGTCCATCAGCAACATGTTTACCTGTTCCTGCACTGATGTTGGAGATTGCAGGAGGTGGCACAGTTTCATCATATGCACAGGGTGTGAATTAGGTATGCCTGAGTCTGCCACTGATACCACCAATTGACATGTATGTGTATGTGTGTTGGTGAGGGACAGCAGTACAGGGTGGGGCACTGTTGGTGCAGTGTGTGCATGTATGTGGTAGCCCTAGGTGTTAACATTTCGCATGTGTGTATGCATGCACACAGTTCCACCTCATGGCTGCCATATACTGGAGTTTGTGGACAGCCACAGACTGCACCTGGCAGGTCATACAGATCAGTGTCTGTGGGCACAGACATGGTACCTGTGCCTGGCAGGGGTGCTACGGACCGTATCCGGTACTAAGCCAGACTGGGTACTGTCATCAGAAGTGGGAGTTTGTTGACTGGACACAGGTCCCTGTTGGGACTGTCCAGAGCCACGTGCACGTGGTCTCCTGGGGTGGTCTGATGACAGCACAGACCCAGCATTGCTGGGGCTGCTGCTGGCACTATGGGGGCGTCCACGGGCCTGTTGTCATCCGTGCCGACTGCCAGCTGCTGCTGTTGCTGGCATATGGCCACGTCGATGCCGCAACCATCCACCATTGCCCTGGCTCATGGACATGTGGTTGTGGAACTGCTGTGATATGTCCCCACAATGTCTGTCTATGACATCGGTGAAATTACGGATAGCATCCGCGATGTCAAGCATACTGTCAGTCATGGATGTGCGACATGCTCTCAGCTCCTTCAGACCCTGTCTGGTGTACCTTTCCATACGTGACTGTGCCTGCATGACAGCCCGAAACATAGCTGAGGTTGACAGACCTCTTTGGGCACGTCTGCCAGAGGCAGTACACCCACGGATGCTCCCACGAGAACCCATGGGCAACTGTCTGTGTGGTACCATCTCAGGACCCTGCCCATGGCTGCTGTGTGGGGAAGCATGTGCCACAGATACCACATTACCCTGGTCAATGCCCACTGTATCCTGTCCATCACCTAGGGACAATGGTGACATAGGATGTACTTGCAGGATGACTGTGTGAAATGATGGGGTTGACAGCTGTGTACTGTCAATTGGCTGACCAATGACGGACCATGACACACCTTCCTGTGCCATTACACAGATATCATCATTATCAGTACCTGTGGCACCAGATTCAGGTTCCCTGCTGCAGGACAGCAAAGCAGCACCAGAACCTGTGGGATGAAGACAGGAAACACAGTTTACAATGTCTACACAATGTTACCAGTGATGCACTAATGCACACATGCACACATGCACACATGGACAGATGCACACATGCACACATGGACACAGGCACACATGCACACATGCACTCATGCACACGTGGACACAGGCACACATGCAAACATGCACACATGCACACGTGGACACGTGCACACATGGACACATGCACACATGCACACATGCACACCCCACAGTATACACACAGAGCACTACTGAGTTACACTATTATTACTAGCACTATCAGGACTATTATAGTTATTGTTAAAACACACTCACCAGCATGGATGGGCTGCCTTGCTGTAACACCAGAGGGACCTGCAGAAATGAGGGGATTAATGTCAATGGGCACAACTGTGCCATTGATACTGCGTATGATACAGTTCAGCAGTACACCAGTTGCCTTTTACATGTCAGCTGCTGATATTGGCAATATCACACCTGCACAATTACATACTATGTTGACAGCTACATACCAAGGACACACCTTACACATGCATAAACTAACAGTGTACAGAACAGTCAAGTGTACATATGGCATATTACCTGCACGCTCCATGTCGTGTTGCTGTGTGGATCCAGCCTCCATCATAATGCAGGTGTGTTGCTGTTCATGTTCCTGGGCTGGAGCCACAACATTTAGGAGTAGCCCCTCCAGTCTGGTGAGGGGGGGGTGTGTGGCCACCCCACCTCCTGTGGTGACCTGTTGCCTGTGGATATCTGACGCACGCTGACGGACATTTCTGATTAAATCATTGCAGTGATGTCGTACCTGCTCATATGTCCTATTATGCGTGCCAATGTCATTTACCCTACGGACAAGGTCTTGCCACAGTGCAGCCCTCTTCTGCTGATTCTGGCTAGTGCGGGAAAACAGTATGTCATAATCCCGCACCAGGCTCTGGTGTATCTTTTCATCTTCTGCAGCAGAGTAGGCAGGATTTCGCTGATGCGCCATGTCTCTGAAAGGGAACACAAACAGGATATCAGCAAACTATGTCAGCAATATATGGCACACATACTATACATGATACTCAACTGTAGTGATATACTACTACTCCCATATGTAGCATGTGTGTGTCTCTTGGTGGATACACATGTACATGGCCAGATATCAGTGCTCAGCCAACACCTGTGCAACAATACCTGCCACATTCCATACAACATAGTACCAAGCCCCATCGGTCAGCACACTGAGACAGGTCCAATGCACAACCTCACTCTGGGGGTTCATACCAGGGTACTGTATGTGGAACGCCATCCACTAGTGTGATCTGGACACAAATTAATTGGCCTGGATATACATATCGCACCACCACCACCAGCACAGTAGACTACTTTGATATATATGTGAATAGACAGATTTTCACTTGTTAGGACTGACATGGTATCCATGCAGCCCACTGGGCCAGTGAAAGCCACAACCCACAATGCTGACCCCTTTGTGAATACTTCCCATGGACATCCCAAAGAATGCATGGAACATGCACACACATTTCTAACCCAGACCCTATGCACAAAGGTTAAGCATCCTGTCTGGTGGACCCCAGCCAAAGACAAATTGTATAACGATAGAAGGGGGCTACTGCAGGACAGAGCAGATTCACATAAAGGGAAGGCATCTGTGGTCGGCACTGGTAATAAGCTAAGGTCTCTCATAACAACATCCACGGCCAACTCTGTGAGGGAAATGGCCATGGACACTATAGATAAACACAAGGCCTTCTTCAGTTTTGTTAGACATATGGACCAAAAGCCTCAGATATGCTCTGAGTTACTACACACCTACTTAACATTCACTAAACCCACAGATATTGGCAACATTCTGGCAGACAGGCTCAGTGCAAATATCCCCCCTCCCTCTCCCCCACACTTAGAAATACTTATTACAGCTGAATGTAACCTCCCTATCATCTCAGATGTCCAGGTGAGGGCTGCCCTCAGCAAAGCAGAACACACAGCATCAATGTCACCTGATGGTATCCCTGGATGTGTGCTACGTGAACTCCAAGAGGAGATACAACTGCATATAAAACTGATATTTAACCTTGGCCTTACTACGGGATATGTAACTGAACACTGGCATACAGCAACAGTGGTCTCACTCCACTAAAGAGGCACCTCTACTGACAGTGGGAACTACCGCTCCATAAGCTTAACCAGCCTGGTCTGCAAAGCTATGGAATGATTCATTATGGGACTCATATACAGCGATATTGGGTACCTGCAGACACTTAATCCCACCCAGTTTGCCTTTGTGATGGGCTGATCCTGCCTTTTGAACCTGGTTGACCTTTTCAAAACAGTCACTACAGCCATTGATGAGGGCAAAGCAGTCCATACAGCCTACCTGGACTTGCCTAAGGCCTTCAACACAGTACTCCACTCAGGCATCATAGACAAGCTCACCAGCTTACATGTTACTACATATGTCACATGATGGGTTGCACACTGGTTGAACTACAGAATCCATAAAATCAATATTGCGGGAGCCATGTCAGACTCAAAGCCAGTCACATGTGGTATCCCACAGGGCTCTGTCCTAGGACCCCTCTTGTTTGGCATTTACTTCTCAGATGTGAAAGCAAACATGTGTGGGTTGTGGATGAGAAAGTTCCCAGATGACTGCGAACTAAGCGCCATAGTCGTTACACCAGCTGACACACACATCCTACAGACAGGCCTCACTGAAACGGACAACTGGTGCCAGAATCATGGCCTAACACTGAATGACATGTAATGTATAGTCATCCCCTTTGGGTGAAACTACGTGCACACAACTTATCACATAGACATACATATAGATACAGATCAATAACACATATGGAGGGTTCACAGTATGTAGGCTATTAACTTGTTACTTTACATTACCTGTGTTTGTCGCAGCTGGTTGCGTTACCGTTACTATAGCTTCCTGCTGCTGCTAGCCCAGCTTGATACTGACACTGATGACAGCTTCAACTTAGTTTGTCTTACGTGTGTTTTTGTTTGTGTTCTTATTTTCTTTTTTTTCTTTCTTTTTTTGTTTCTCTCTCTCTCTCTCTCTCTCTCTGCCTCCAGACGGTGCAATGAAAGTATTGCATGTGTGGAGTGGGAGTACAGGATGCTTTTGTAGGTATCTGCATAAGTTCATGTGATGGCCTCTGCACCAATTGTAAGCCAGCATTTGCTAATAGCATGCAGCCAGTTGTGTACTGATTGCAGTTTTCACTGTGATTTCGGGACAGTGCTATAAAAGGGTATGTGAGATAGGCATTGCCCTTTCAGATTGTAAGGGCGGGGACCATGCTGGTATGCTGTGGACACTGTTCTGTGAGTGTAAAGGTTAGTATCTCTCTCATGATTCAGGCTGTGTTGTAGATTCACATCTCTCCAGTCATCTCTCCTGTTTCCTGTACTAAGTGTGTATGTACACTGACACCTACAACTATATATATATATATATATATATATATATATATATATATATATATACACACATACATTTATGTATGTATAATAACTGACATTGTTACCTACTAGCTACCAACTAGCATGGCTGTTTCTGTTCACACACTACTATTATAGAAATCCACTAGATTTGACAGTAAATATACATGACATGCTTTGTGTACTACACATCCTATATTATTTATTTTATTTTACATTTATTTTACATTTGTTGACCGGGCTAGTCTAACTGGATACATGTCCATTTTCAGTAGAGGCCCGAGGAGATAAGCTCCAATACAGATAAATGAAAAACTTAGTAATCAATATATAAAATAAGAATAAAAGAAAAAAAATCATATAAAACTAGCAGATTTCAGGTGCAAAACACAAAAAATAATAGGAAAGATAACTAAATAGCAGAATTAATTATATATAAAGAGAAAAAACAATATTGCCAGTTAAGCATATTATTCTGTGAAGATAAACAATAAATCTTGTAGTGCCAGAATGCTTCTGCTATACAGTCTGCAGTTATAGGTCATTTATAAATAGAAAAACTAAGGTCTAGAGGGGAGGCAGGGTAAGTATATACATAATGTAACAGGAAGAAAAACAAGGATATATTCAGTATGAAATGTAAAGGGAGATTCTGCATATTGAAGTTTGGGAGGAAAATAGAATTTATTGGGATACAATATGTACTAATTTCTGAGTAGTGAAGGCTAGGCAGAGTTTAGTTCAATTAGATAGGTAGTTGCCTAGTCAGGTTTAGTACAGGGGCACAACCAGTGTGTTCTAAGGAAGGGTTTTAGTCTATTCTTGAAGAGTGATAGGGAGGGAAGAGAAGAGAGGTCACTGGGGAGAAGATTCCAAGTTTTTCCAACAGCATTGGAGAAGAGAGATTCGCCAGCTTTGTTGTTAGGTTTAGAAATGTACAAAAGAGTTTTGTGAGAAGAACGCAGAGATTTCAGGTTTGTGTATGGAGTGATGAGGGTAGATAGACTAGGAGTGCAGGAAGGTTTATACAGAGTTTTATGGGCGATAGTTAGTTGATGGAATTTAATCAAGTTTTGTAGTTCCAGCCATCCCAGTTGCTTTATATTTAAGCAGTGGTGGGTTCTGTAAGGGTTACCTGTTGCAAATCTAGAAATATTATTGTAGGAAGTTTCCAGTTTGCTGAGGTTATTTTTTGAAAGGTTAGTAAAAATAGGTGAGGCATAAAGGAGGGTAGAGATTAGATGAGTATGGGCTATAGTTGCTCTAGCTGTGGGAGAAAGGTATGATTTAATTCTGTAGAGGAAGCCAAGTTTTTTGTTGACAGTTTTTATTGTGTTGTTGATATGGATGTCAAAGCTCAGGTTGTTATCAATGGTGATTCCCAGTAGTTTGGTAGAAGTGTCAGGTGATATGATGGTGCCATTAGTGGATATAACTGAGAAATCAAGTGGAGAGGACTTGTGGGTGGGGTTAAAGAGGAGGAGTTTAGTTTTTTGGGGGTTCAGAAGAAGACAATGTTGTGTAAACCATAGTTCAACTGTGTTAAATACTTTCTGGGTATGAGAGAGAAGTTCAGATGTAGATTTGGCTGAGCATATAAGTGTCGAGTCATCAGCATATTGTATGCATGTGGCTTGGGGGATGGCTAGATGAAGGTCATTAATAAATATTGAGAAGAGGAGAGGTCCAAGTATAGACCCTTGAGGGACACCCAGTGAAACTGGTTGGAGGGTAGAAAGAGTCTTATGCCAAATAACTGCCTGTTGTCTTTTATCTAGGTAGGACTGGAACCATTTTATAGAAGGTGCATCAAATGATAGTGATTCTAGTATGTTGAGGAGAATCTGATGATTGACCATGTCGAATACTTTGGACAGGTCAATGAATAATGCTGAGGATAGGTTATTAAGGTTAAGATTTTTGTTAATATAATCTGTAAAGGAAAGGAGGGCAGTGGTAGTACTGTGTGAAGGTCTGAAACCATGTTGACAGCTGGAAAGCAAGTTATTTTGTGTTAAGTGGTCATGTAATTGCCTATGCATACATTTCTCCATGATCTTTGTTAGAGGGGAGAGAAGGGCAATAGGACGGTAGTTGGAGAGCTCATTAGAGTTTCCACCTTTGTGGAGAGGGATAATATGAGAGACTTTCCATAGGCTAGGTATGTGACCTTTGGTAATTGTCCTATTGATCAGAATGGAAACAGGGAAAGCTATGGATTTGGCTGATAGCTGTAGAAAATCGGCAGGTAGTTGATCTGCAGAGGGACAGCATGGTTTTAGTTTTTGTATGAGGGATTGGATGTAAGTAGTTGGGACAGGTTGTAAATGAAAAGGAGGGGGTGAGGCAGAGTTATAGGTGGGTATTGTGAAGCTATTGGGTGTTAGCTGACTAGCCAGTGTTTGGATAGTATTTGTAAAGAAGGTATTGAAAGTATTGGCTGTATTTATGGGGTTAGTATGGTCAGTGTCTTGAGGGTTTAGTGTGGTGGATTGACCTGGGTGGAGTAGTTGATTAATGCTAGTCCAGAATTTTTGAGGGTTGTTTTGATTAGTTTTTTGGAATTGTAGGTAGTATTTTTTTTATCAGATAGTATTGCTTTCTTAGTGTCGTTTCTTAACTGTCTAAAGGTGTGTTGGTCAACAGGGTTTTTAGTCATTCTCCATTTGGCCCAGTGTTTATTTCTAAGGTACATTTTGTCTTTGGTTGCTTTTGAAAGCCATGGGGCAGAGTTGGTTTTGACTCTAATTAATCTGGTTGGAGCATGTTCGTTAAGAATAGCCAGAAATTTAGAGTTAAAGTAGTTGATGGCTTCCTCTAAAGGGAGGTATTTTAAGGGAGACCAATTGCATGTTCTCAGTTCATTTTCAAATAGCTCATTCCCTTTACATTCATTCCTACTATTACCTGATATATTTATTGTAGCACAATGTTTTTGTATAACAGTTATGGCTTAGTGGTAAGTCATGCAGACTACTGTTTCTAAGGTTCTGGGTTCGGGACTGACAGTGGGATTTTATTTTGCTTTTGAACTGACTACAGGACCTGTCAATCAGAGTGACTAAGGCACTTTTAAGCAGTTGTAACCAGGTTAGCGCTGGTTTGCGCGGAGCTCCCGCATGTGCACTGGCGTTCAGCTCCGCGCACACCCGCTTACAACCGCTTAACACTGCTTACTCTGGCGCACACCAGCGCTATTTTCTTCGAAAGAAATGAAAATGGGGAGACAGGAAAGTGGTGAAAAAGGGGTCACAAAGAGGGTAAGACAGTAGGGAAACAAGCTTGGGTTTTGCAGGAGGGATGTAGGTAAGGCCCATAGCTGCCCATTTCTCCATCAGCAACAGCTGTGCATATGTTTGTAATTTGGTGTGTCTTTTGAAACCTTCCACCCCTGAGAGAGGTGTCAGGACAACAATAATACTTGTTGTACAGCCAATTGTAATTGATAGTTTTCATGTCCAGCAGACATGTGTGCGGAAAGGGCAGCTATGTATGGGGCGTAATTTTTTTGTGGGTACAGAGTGCCCTTTTTTTTTTTTTTTTTTTCAGGTGAGAGTGGTATGTCAGGTAAAGGAAGTCGGTATAGCTGGGGAGGTAGGTTGGGTAGGTCAACAGACAAGACAAACAAGACGCATACAGGGGTGGTGTATGACACGTGTGGGGGGTTACACAATTGACGGGGACGGATGTTTGGATATCCAGAGCCCATGAGCCCACAGGTGGCAACAGTGGAACTGATATCCCCACCCATGGGCAGTTGCCACTGTTCCTTCACTGCCCAGGATGGGGCTGTGCTGGGGGCTGTGTAGGCCAGGCAACAGGCATGCCCATAAGTTGTGCCACCTGTGCCTCAAGCTGGAGTAGGGGCCCAAGAACAGATTCCTGGATCTCCCTACGCACCACAGTCCAGATGCTACGGAGGGTGAGTGGTGGTTCTCCTCTGGCCACACTTGCAGAGGGGGGGTGGGCCCCATCCCCTGCAGCGCTTCCACCCGCAAGTGGCACAGGGCCACAGGAGGAGGGTCCAGACTGGGCACTAGTGCCAGGTGCACTTGCCAGCTGAGGTGGGAGAAGTGGGTCCGCTGGAACTCGCCTTCCCTGTCGTCCTATGTTTTGCATTATGTCATGACAGTTTGGGTTAGTGACATATAATACCATTCGCAATTAGTTGTAACAGCATGCATTAGTATTCCCATTAACCAAACACCCAGATATTCACATCATTGAACAGCGAGCATAACACATGCATAATTTGAACAGCAATACACAGTCCAACAACATGCAGGGTTGATTGACGGCAACAGGCCATCAGGTTTGGATGTATGAACAGGGCAGATGCATCAACGTACATGCAAATATGTATGACCCAACAGGGCAAATGTCCAGGGGTGTTAATTGTGATTGCACATACCAATTTCACGTGGAATGGATTATATGTGGTTATAGGGTAGGGTGAAGAAAATATAATTAACACCTTCAAATACCAATACATATGCTGTACATTTCTAATAGCTGCAGATATATACACACTACTGTTCTACCTACAGTTTCCTATGTGATAAATACTTCAAGTTGGTGATAGGACTGTTACTGCTACATCAATATACATTTTATCGTTATTCATACATGTTCATATCTGGCTTTGTTCAGCTACATCATCCGGCTACATTTGCTTTATATAGCTATAGACAACTGTGGATGTTTGGTATTTCAGACAATCATACTATCTGCATGTTGCAGACTGAGAGCAACATATCCAGATTTTGGGATACACATTCCAGCTGCAGCAACATTTTAAACACATTTCGCAGTTTGGTTCTGCTTGTCACATTCATTTCATTCTGTACTGACATACATATGTTATTCAGGGGTTATTACTACTTTATTGGTGGATTCATAACTCTTTCTCACACTCTCTCACTTGTTTTAATTTTGCAATTCAGGATGGCACTTACTTCTAGGCTTTATTGACATGTTTTTCCTGTAGTTATTACAATCCTTTCCAACAGTCTCACTTCTGTCATGTTTCAGTATTTCAACAGGGATATATTTCACACATGTGATCTGCTCATTTTCTGCAGCTGTACTTTTCAGCCTGCTCCAGGTTGTGTACTATTATATTACAGGTGGGGCATCTTTATTTCAGACTTTATTTCAGACATTTTCATTTTTCTGTTTGGATTACAGACTGCAACACACTTCTGTAATCAAGTAATACTTGCAAACACTCTTACACTGTTACTTGCACATTTTATTACTTAGTGACTACACTGCACTCTTTTGCTAACTGTCATACTTTTATATTTCTTTACAGTTACTGGGAGAGGATTACTGACCTGCCTGGTGGCGCAACCGCACCAGCCTATCGCCATAGGCTCTGCGGTTCGCAGAACGGACACCTGCAGCTGTAATATAAATGAAGTGATATTGGAATACACATCTCCATAATATTAGCTAGTTTAATTTCTTATATGCATAATTAAATGTAACTTACTCAGTAGTGGGGCGTTGGGCATTTGCCGGGCCTCTTGGATCCAAAGGTTCAATTGGTCCTGCTTATGTCTCTTCAGATCCGCATGGTGGTGATGGACCTGCTCACCAGTCCTTGGAATCCCTGTGGCACTGGTGAGATCATGAGTCAACCAGTCCCACGACTCAGCCCTCTATGCTCCCCACAGGAATTGGCCCTACATGAGCTGGGCCTCATGATTGTGGACAAGGAGCCAGACCATATATCTGGACTCCTCAACACCCCAACTCTGTGCTCAAAAGCAACTACCCTCACCTACTCCTGACATTCTGGCTGCAAGTTAGTTCTACAATCGGTTATGCTGTGTATTCCCGCCTATGGGGCTTATATATGCCGTTTTTCCCCGCACTTATCTATGATTGGCCATTTTGGAATTGTATCAGCTTCACAAAACCTGCTTTGTCATGCTCCACTTTCTATTCATTCCTATATATTTGCTATTACTGCATTTCTAAGTACACCTGTCATGGCTTAGTGGTTCCGTACGTTGACTATGGTGCATGGTATCCTGGGTTCGAACCTGCCCACTGCTTTTTATATTTTATGACTGTCTTGACAGGCTAGGGGGTGTGTCTGTGTAAAGGCAGTTTTGTTACAGCTTGCTTAACGTTGCCCGTCGGTTAGCTTGTTGGCGCGGTGCGCAGCTCCGCGCAAATGGGTTACACTGGTTTATGCCTCATTTGGCTGTCAGCACGCATATTACGCTCAGCTCAGCTATGGGCACACAGTTTCAGCGTTTTAAAACACGGCTCCCCTACGGGCACTCATTTTGCACCTGTTAAACCACTGCTCACCTATGAGCAGATGCACTCAACTTGTTAAACTATAGCTCAGCTATGGGCACATCTGGCATTTGTTATTATTTTGTTATCTCACATTTCTTCATTATAACTGGCCTATTTCATTACATTTTACATAAAATATAATTTTATATGTGTACATATGTGTCAGGGACTTGTTTCGTGCTTATTTCACTAAAAATAAAAATTGATGTTGTGGGGGCTCGAACCATGACTACCTGCTCTTTATCCGATGTTTCTACCGCTACACTATTACTTTTTGGCTTACTTTGCATAGTTAGTTCTTATATGCTTTTCCACTTACTGCTAACTGTGGCTGAGCTACGGGCACACCCGCGCAAACAAGCGCACTCACGGGCAAACATGTTTACAGTTTAAAAAAAATATAACACATGTTCATTTATATGATTTTATGTTCATAGTCTGTGGGGGCATGTGTTGTGTTGTGTTTATTCACATTTCCATGTACTCTGTCGTGGGGGTTTACTTTGGGCACTTTTACTCTTCTGGGGGCGTGTCCGCTTGCAGGGCTCGGCCTACGGACATGCCCCTACTGTCTTCCACAGACCGTGTTAGCCTTAGGTGTGATTCAGCATGCCCTCATGCATATGCATGACATGCTGACATCACACCGTTTAACTGCAGCCTCCGTGTAAGCCTTGTAACTCTTACACGGAGGCTTCGTGAATCCTGCCCAGTAATTATTCTAATTGTTTTTAATTCATAATTTTTGTTAGACCATGAGAAAATGCCATGTAATAAATAAATAGGGACATGTCTGAATTTAATTGAATGTTCCCAGCCTATTACTTTCTACCTCATTTTTGGGAAAGCTATCCCTTTTCAGAAATTTTGCTTAAAATAGTATTGTACCATTCTTGCATAAACCAGATACAGTTTTATAATGGCAGCTCAGCCAACATGACTGAATACTGCAATTTAGTGGAGTACTGCATGCCCTGAAACTGGTTGGTATGAAGAGGACCCAGTACTATTTTACAGTAAGAGAAAGAGGAGGCAGGTTGCTTCTTTTAAACTTCATCAGAGGATTGTGATGATATAGTTCAATTTTATGATGGAATCCTCAGTGAAAAATATTTCACACATCCATTGTAAAATAAATGTTTTCTCATACCTCTCAACCACAGCAAATTCCTTAGTAAATACCAGTTCTGAGGGCAAAATATTGAGGTGCCAGAAATTCCTGAGTGGCCCCTTTAATTCTCAAATTTCCCATTTTTTTTTAATGACTCTGTTCCTGATGTCATCTCATGCAGGGCGTGCATGATGACTTCAGCTTCACTTAGCAGACAGACAGCCTGTCAGAATTCAGCTGCCAAGCCATTCTTTAGTACTTAATTTAACTTTACCAGTCCATGCGTTTTATTCAGGCAGTGCGCACAGCACATATTTCTTCCCCCAGCTCCAGACAGTGCACATAGCACATCTTTCTCCCTCCGGCTCCAGAATAGATTGTACCCAGTAAGGCAATAGAAAGGACTGTACTGCTAGAGATACTTTCTTATGTTCGAGAGAAACGTCCTGCATTGATTTTCTATGTACTAGAGAAACTACTTGCTGCATTGATCAAGTGTACTTGGTTTGATTTTCCTTTGGATTTATAGGGCTCAAGACATGTATTTTCCTTTGCTGGGCTCACTGCATTGATTTTCTTATGTACAAGAGAAACAATTTTCTTAAGTGAATTTCCTTTGACTTCTTCTGCTTAAGGGAATTTCTGTATTATGGCTCAAGGTGTGTGTGTGTGTGTGTGTGTGTGTGTGTGTGTGTGTGTGTGTGTGTGTGTGTGTGTATGTAGTTAGGTATAACTGGTGGTTAGGGTTGCTCAGACTCAAACCCTGTACCTTAGGTGCAAGAAGCAAAATACTAAATTCGCTACCCATACCAGCACTTGTGATTCCAGGAGTTAAGTCTATAGTTCTCAACTGTCCAAAGTTTCACAGACTGTCTGGATTGTTTGGCTTATAATTTTGGTCTGTTCCTCTTAAAATTTGTGTTTTCTAGCAAAACAGTGAGAACTGAAGTCACTAAATAATGATAGCCATTTAAGTTTCAGTCTTCCCGTCTTTCAGGAAATGCTTGGTAACACAAAATATTTTATTCTAGCAACTTTCTAAGATTATAAAGCAACGTTTAAAATGTGTCCCTGGTTTTGGGTCTTTGTCCCCCCCCTAATAAATTTTTGCTTTTTCCAGATTTCTTGTGGTGCATAGTTATTCAGGGGAGAGAAGTTTAGTGCTGCTTATATCAGCTCTGCTTGTGTTAATAGCACAACAGGTAGTATGCATGTTTTTAATGCAGAAGGCTGTGGGTTCTACTCCCAGCGCATGTAGATGGATTACTGATACTGTATTGTGTTGTACTTTTAAAGGGGTGGATGCTGCAGTCCTGAAAATGTCCTCTTTGATGGAGATACCTTGTAACTATGAACCTGCTATCAGTTTGCCATCCATTCCCTATTGTAATATTACTAGCTTATATTTTTTAAGGTAACAGGTGATTTATTCTTCAAGGGCAACAGGGACTTTATTTGCAGATGAAACAATGAAATATAAATTTGTTTGCTAGCAGAAACCTTCTCATTAGTTACAGATCTCTTTAATGTGGAATTATTTAGATCACTTTTACTTCTGCAGAGATTGTGCATATTTACTGATACTGGTGGATTGTAATGACAGAAGTCTGAGTAGACTTTTATGATGAAAATATTCTGAATTGGGCCATTTTGTCATTATTGGTTCATAAATTTTGTTTCATTGCTTACTGGAAAAATGTTCAAAACAATAAATTTCAAACATGCTTTAACAAGTGTGCTGTATTATACAAGGAATATAATTTAATACAATCAGCAAGCTGTATCAAAGAACACATATATGTTTTCATGGTCCTAAATATTTGTGGAAGGGGCCTATGACTTGAAAACAGCCCAAACGTAATCTTCATCCACCACTGGCCAGACGCATTTTCTTTGAATGTGGGTTTCAATGCTGTTTCAATGAATGTGAGTTTCAAGGGCAGAGAAGTTTTAATGCTAAGTCTATTTTCATTGTGAGACTGTATTGTTTTACTTAGTAGATGTCTATTAGTGTTTGTGCTATAAAATGCAAAATAAAAGTTTTAAATGAAATCCAAATAATCATTGTAGAAGTAAAACATAAATCAGTATGCACATTACATTGTATATGGTAAACGGGGAGAAATACCCAAGAAATGGGACACTGGAATGGCTGCAGAGGGGAGGGATGACATACTTGTAGACATACTGCTGAAGGGATTAGTGGGAAGGTCTGGGGGACATGTTTTATTTTGGTGTTTTTGCACATACTTGAAACTACTAAAGGAATGGATCGCTAGTAGAAATGTTCCATTTTGGTGCTTGTAAGTTGTACATAATTGAAGCTACTGAAGGGAATGGATCACTGGGATGGGGGAAATGTTTCATTTTGGTGCTTGTGCATACTTGAAACCATTGAGGGAATGGATTGCTTGGGAAACGTTTCATTTTGTTGCTTGTACATACTTAGAGGCATAGTGCTGAAGGGATTAGTGGGGGGTCTGGGGCCATATTTTTGTTGTCTGTTCTTCAGTTTGCATTTGAAAGCTGGTATCCCACAATTCCATTGGAGTGGGTGGCATTACATAATTATGTATGCAAATATTGTTTATCAGCATACTAATGTGTACCTATTTTTCATGGGTCTTTGTCCAGATTTTTGATGTTTCCAGGTTGAGAGGTATGTGTTTTCTGCAAGTGCCAATAACACTCAGAATATCCAAACAGAGAGAACGGCTACATATTTTTATTTTCTGACTAACTTTAGTTATAAAAGGCAGTACATTGCATAAGTAAGTGATCTGTTTTACAAATGTGGCTATCACTGCATCTATAGGTTATCCTAATTAGATTATGGTATTTCTTAATTAAAGACCAATATATTGACATCTGATCAATGGAATATTTCTAAATACATTAGCTTACAATATTTTCTATAATGTTATGATTAGTAACACTCTTTTTAAGCTGAAGCTGTTTTATAAACACTATGCTAAGGATCATGTCATCGTTGTTACCTGACATCAGAGTGGTTGATTTTTTGTGTTGTCATAGGCTCTACTCCTTTGTGTTTATAATTATCTCCCACATCGGAACTAAGTGCTTAACAAACTGGACTGCTCATCCCCTACATCTGTTGCTGCATTTCTTCCACTTTCTATGACTTATTATCCTCACCTTTTCCTCTTGTTGACTACAGTGGGAAACAAAGAAAGTGGATTGAATAATTTCTTGGAGGCTAATACTTGTGTTCCCCTTTGCCCTAGCTGGGTGTTCCATGTGGCAATCAAGTAGTCAGGGATACAATCTCAGTTGTGTGCTGAACATATTCAGAGCTAGGAAACAAATTTCTGTTAAGTGCGCTATTTGGGAAATAGAGCTGTTGTTTTGAATATACAGCAGTAGACAGCAAACTAAGGATTAATTATTTGTGAGAATGTCATGAGCTATCTGACTTCATGAGTTTGCTGACTGTAACTGATGTCAATAATCTATGTTGCTGAATGAAATGCATGACACATGAGTATGTTTTTTTAAACACTTTTATTAAATTATCAATTAAGACACAGGCAAACATGATATGTCCTTTTATGGATTTATCATTTACAAAATAATATCATCTGCAAATAAAGCCAACTTTTCTTGATTACCATGCCGATTATAATCATTGAATTTCCGAGTCTATAATTTTCTTTACCAATGCCTGTAAATAACAAAAGGAAAGGAGGACACTCCTACATGGTTCTCTGTTTAAACACTACTTATCAGAAAGAAACCCTCCCACTTTAATTTTAGCTTGCAGTCATTCATATATCCTCATAATTAACCTTATTATTGTACCAGGGAATGCAAATAGTTCCATTGCCCTACTCATAAAGTCCCAGCTTACTCTATCAAATGCTTTCTCGGCATCAAGACCCACCAACAATAGCAGTATTTTCTTACTTTCTGCTTCTTTCTGGATCATCAATGTTCTGTTAATGTTGCCAAATGTTTGCTCCCCTCCACAAAACCACAATAATCCATATCTATCACTTTTGGCAACACCTTTGCCATTCTTTCAGTTAGTAGAGACAAAAATACTTTATAATCGTGGTTTAAAATTGAAATTAGTCTATATGAAGCTGGGGCTGATGGGTCTTTACCATCATTAGGCATTACAGCCACTACACCTTTCTATCAAAATGTTGGTGCTTCCCTTCCTTTTAAAATACTGCTAAACAAAACCTCCCAGATTGTTATCACTTTCTTTCCTTCTAACCTGCAAACTTTCATAGGAAGATCATCTGTTCCCAGAGACTTTCTTGCAGATTGGTTATGCATCACTGTTTTTATCTCAACTGATCCTATTTTAACTGTTAGTTTTTAATACACCTCTAACCTTGGCATACTTAAGTTCTTCCATAAATATTTCCATTTGCTCTCTTTCTTGATTTCCACATATCTCTGCTTTTTATAATTTTTCATAAAATTTCTGAAATATCTCTAAAACCTCTACAGGATTTCTGCTTATTTTTATTGTTATTGGTTTCCTAAGTTTGGTGATAACCCTTTCAACTTTCTTTTGCTTAAGTCATTATGCTAAAAATTTTTGTGCTCTGGAGTTGTTATCAAAAATAGTTCATTAAAAACAATCTTTCTAAACTGATACATATTATCCAGATACTCCCTTATTTTTTCTTTAACAGTCTGCAATTGCACTTCTTCTTGTTCTCTGTGATTTACCTTATTATGTAAGTGCCTTTGTTAGCCCCTCTAAATAATTCTTCTTACTTCTTTAACCATATGTCTTATTCTTTTATTTCTAACCTATTTTAAACTTCATTTTCATTTTATTGTACTCACTAGCTATCACTTCTAAAGAAATCTCTGTCTTATCCAATAACTCTTGGATAATTTCTACTGCTCATTCCTTAAATTCTTCTCTTTTTAATGCGTGGGTGGGAAGGTATCAGTGTCTCATTTTTAGTTCATTACCTTGCATTTTCATCTTATTTTTGATCAGTGCATGATCTGAAATAGTTATTGGATGCTTGTTGAATCTTTTAATTAAATATATATATATCCCTGTGAAGTGCAAGTTCAATTCAGTCTAGCCCAGTTATTCCACCTTGGGGAATAACATTTAAGTTCTCTGAGTTTTTACTCCAGAATTCATGTCTGCCATACCAAATATTTTCATAAATCTCTTTTGTTATATCTTCCCTTCTAGGTCATGCTTACAAATTCTTAGTATTGCAAATAAAGTTCCAGTCTCCATCTATAAGTAATATTCCCTGATGAAAGCTGATTATTTCTCCCAAAATTTCTTAAGCTATATAATAACAATTTTTCTGGTGGAATATAAATACATGCCAACATGATCCTCTTCCCTTACCAACAGCATCTTACTACCACAAACCCCTCTAGCAATTAGCATTATTACTCCCATTTGTATGCATCCCTGATATTCTGCTGAATATCCATCCTGAAATCCTTTCCTTGTCAAATTCACATTTTCATTTTTTTTTTAAATTTGCCTCTTGCAACATTGCTCTTTGCACTCTGCATTTCTTAATATAATAATATTCTTAATAATAATAATAATAATAATGATTAATAATAATACTCTTTTTTTGTCTATACCTTGATTGTGCAAGTGAGTGCAACTGAAGTTATAACAGTAAATGTATTAGCTTATCTACCATGGTACAGTTCATCTGGAGTAATGAAGGATTTGGAACAATTGATATCCCAAGTTGAGAGATGGAAGGATTACCTGAAGACTGGGGTGAGGAAGAGGGGCAGGGAGAGATAAATGGAAAAAGATCATTGGTAGAGTGACAGAGGATATTAATATTTAAAAATGATAGCAAATGACATTGAAAGAATTTATTGACAAATGTTTGTACATAATCAAAGGCCTTTTTATATGCAATCAATAGCAATGACCAAGGAACAAAAATCAAGTAAACGTAGCACTGTGCATGCAGAAAACTGAAACAAAAGGTCTGTTAGCACTGCACTCATATATAATGGCTATACAATATAGCAAAATAAAAGATTAAGATAAAGACATGCTGAATTATGGTGCATTTAATGTGTAATAAAGCAACATAACACATGAAACAGTAGGAAATATAAGGAGATACAGATGATAGAGTGGGACATGAGCACAGAACATTGAAAGCTTCAAAGACAAAGATTATGAAATCTGAAGGAAGCTGTCACTCTACACACACACACACACACACACACACACACACACACACACACACACATATATATATATATATATATAGTACAGTTATGTAAGTAAATGTACCAGAACTGTAGGTGATATAATGTTCACTGCAGCAGTGGCCTTTGCTATATGGATGGGTGATATCCTGCTATTACAACCAAACAGCTTTCAAAGTAAGGGAACATCTCATATGCCCAAGTCATTATCCAGCTCAAAGCTGAAGAAAAGGAGTGGTTTAGGTGCCAGGTATTTCACAACTTTCATGTTAACTGAGAGAGGAGGGCTAAAACCCTAGAAAGGTCAATGCTAGGGAAATAAACATAAAGTTCCTCACCTTCATAAGAAAAAGGTACAAACATATGGGAATATTATCAGGTATTGGCTAATGCATCAGTCATCATTCAGGCATCTACTGTTATGGTAAGTTTACTTATACAACTGTACTATGTTCATTATATAGATCACTGCAGCAGTAGCCCTCATTTTATGGGTAGACTATCATAGCTTAAACTGCATGGGAGGAGGAAAGATGAGTGCCCAGGAGTTCATGGAGAATGGTTCTAGCAAAGCCTGTCATAAGCCTGGAGGAGAAATCTAGTTTGTAATGCTTTGTAAAGGTATGTACAGATGACCAAGTTGCTGCTTCTAGAATATTTCTAGAATACAATTCTTTCTGATGAGCCATATATGAAACCAAAGGTCTAGTAGAATGTGCCTTGACCTTTCCTGGAATTGTCTTGTTGCACTGCATATACCAAAATATAATATCCTGAGGCAACCATTTAGAAAAAGTTTGCTTAAACACAAGTTGTCGTTTCTGTGTACTTCTCAAAAACAAACAATTAATCTGAGTTACTGAAAGTTTTATTTCTGTCAAGATATTGCCTTGTTTGTCTGTGGACTGCAGAGGTATGCAGTATAATTTCTCCCTAATTTTTATTTACTGGAAAGAAGACAAGGAGATGGATGACTTGACTCAAAGTAAACTCAGATGCCATTTTAGGCATAAAGAAGGATTAGTTTTCATGGAAGCCTTTTGTGGAAAATGAGATATGGCTGACCCACCATAAGGTCTTTGAATTCAGATACACTTCTTGTAGAAGTCAGAGAAATCTGCAAAACTGTTTTCTGTGTTAAGCCCCAGAAGTCAGTCTGATGAGGGGGAGGGGTCTACTGGAATAAGACTTCATGTTTCCAAGATAAAATTAAAATCCCAAGGAGAAGCTACCTGTTTTCTTACAAGTCTGGTATTCAACACCCCTTTCATAAATGTTTTAACATGATAATGTATTGAAAGAGTGGGATCCATGGGCAGATATGGTGAAAGGGCCAAGAAGTGTATCCTTGGATGGAGAACTAAGACAGGCCAGAGGAGGATAATAACTCACACACATAATGCAGAACCAGAAAAACACTAACTGTAAACAGGTCCCGGTTTTTGTCTTGGAACCATTTAGAAAATCTTTTCTATTTGTTAATATATGATTTTCTAGTACAGTTTTTTTTTCAATCATTAAATACCTGTTTCATGTCTTCAGAAAATAGGTGTCTAGAAAATATTAAGACTATCATCCACGCAGTTAGTTGCAGTTGCTTGATGGTGGGAAGTGTCAAACACCCCCTCTGTCCTGTGTGAGTAGGTCCAGTTAGTGAGGAAGCTTGTGGTAAATGGATTTGGTGGGAAGGGATTTATTCTGAAGATAGTCATTCAGACCTCTTAGACTGCCCTTTATTCTTGGGAGCTTCTCCTTTCTCCATGACATTGCTTTTTTAAATTCTATTTAGCAGCAGCTTGCTGTGAATGCTTATTTTGCTTTTTGTAGAAAATTGTAGTGGTAACATCAATCACCTTGACAAGCTTGGAGAAGGAAGGCTGAGCAATCTAAGAAATTCCCTGAATTAGCTTGCCTCTCTCATCACACCTTTTGAGAACCTCTGCAGTAGATGGTCTAAAGACCACCTCTCTGTTTAAGTGAGAATTCCAGATTCCAGACTTAACATCACCAAGAAGGTTTTGAGTATGCAGCCAAGGAAACCTCCTCATAACAGTTGTAGCAGCACAAGCAGGAGCCCTGGAAGTGACATTAGTTGAATCATAA
Organism: Protopterus annectens; assembly: GCF_019279795.1. Classification (NCBI taxonomy): domain Eukaryota; kingdom Metazoa; phylum Chordata; order Ceratodontiformes; family Protopteridae; genus Protopterus; species Protopterus annectens. Next base: position 649,745,791 of record NC_056728.1, read on the forward strand.
CCACGTGCCAAATAATGAATAGCCACTTGAGATGCAGCAGCAAGAAAATAGCACAAAAATGTTTTTTCTACAGGTGAGGGAAATAAACCATAATGTTTTCTATGTTCTAAAAAAGGGGGAAGCATAAACCTTAACATATCAGCTTAATAACTGTGAATTCTAAAAGCTAGTCTTGCAGAAGAATACACTGTTTTCTCAAATGTATAAAAATCTTTTCTATCCTTTTCAGAAGGGATTGGCGTCAACCAGAATTTTAGCAGCAGCAGGGTTTACCAGAGAAATCATTGCTGTGTCTGATCTGGGGTTAGAATATAAAATATATAAGAATGAAGAACTGTATACAATTTATATGCTATCTTGGGGGCAGCAGGCTGGCTCGTAGACAGGTTACAGGCTGATATAAACACATCCTCCAATGCTGGAAGAAAAGGTGGGCTTAGAGTTGGTTCAAGAAATTCCAGTGGCAGCAAATTATAATATTTCTGAAGAGATAGTGGAAGGTCACTATGTTCCCACTGAAACAACTGATTCATTCTGGAAATTCTTTCGGAAAAAGACAATCTTTCCAAAGGTCTTTCAGAAGCCACGCTATCCTCAGAATCAAATTGAAAAATCTGAGAAGAAAAACAGAAGTTGTTTTTTCACAAACATTTAAATCATTTAGTGGTTTGAAATATTGAAACACTTCAGAAAATGAAGAATCCCCTTTTCTTTCACCAGAAGCATAGAACTAGCAGGGTCCAAACCCTAGACTAAACCCTGCACTAAATCCAATAAATCACTCATGTCCAAAGTAACTCAGACAGGGGGAAGATATATAATTAACTTTTTGCTTTTTTTGACAGGAGTTTCTGAAGTATATATAAATTTGACAGGCAAAACCTCCTTAGAGACAGGCATTTCAAGTCAGGATAGGCAGAGAGGTATTCCCTACTCCTTCTAAGACTGGCAAGAGTGGTTCTCAGTTGCCAATCAAGGGCACTCAGACTGCCACAGAGGTCATGTCTAACTCTCAGTCCATGGTAGCTGTAGTGACAACACCAGAGGGAAACATGGAAAAAGATGAATTGTCTGAGAAACCTGAAATGGCCACAGCAGATTGACCCACTTTAGTAGCCTGCTGAAGTGGCAAAGGCTGCTTGGTAGTTTTTTTTTCTTTTTGTAGTTGTAAGAAAGACGAACCAAGGAACTGGTAGATTGTGAAATAGTTGAGTATTACATTTTTTTTTCTACAAAAAAAAAAAAAACACAGTGTAAAGCACTTTAGACACTTAACCCAGCTCCCAAAAGTGAAATAGCTTGATTTTTACAAAGGAAAATTAGTTTTACACGTGGATTCATTAAACTCCGTGTAGGAATAGTGCTATTCCTGCATGGAGTAAACTGTGTCCACACAGCCCTAACAGCAGAGCACCTTGCATATTCATGAAGGTGTGCTATTGATAAGGGCTGTACGGACACTAACAGGGAACGAGTGCAGGGGATGTGTTCTAGCACTGCTTGCACAGTTAACACTCCCCCTGCACTCAAAAAGTAATGCAGCATAATATTAGAGAATTTCTATAATATGATGCCAGTATTTCAGTGTTCGTGGATACTGAAATGAAATAAATGAGTATTTCAGTGTCCACGGACACTGAAATATATAGGGGAGCAGGAAAATAATGCAGGGGGTATGTTACAGGTTCTGTGATACTCCCTGCATTTTAAAAGTGCCATATGACACCTCACAACCTGTTAAAGCAGGAAATTTGAACAAAAGGACAAATAATGGGGGATAAAGCCTTAAAAATAGGGACACTTCATAAATATTGCTCTTACAAACTTAGAAAGTTGATAGAAAACAGGTTAAGCATTTGCATGAATTTCCAAAGGATAGAAGTCTGAAAGTCAAATGTATGTCATTATTTTCTGACTGCAGTCCATGTGGACCAAGGCACATATAATGGGGGGACAAAGCCCTAAAAATAGGGACATTTCATAAATATTGCTCTTACAAACTTAGAAAGTTGATGGAGAACAGGTTATGCATTAGCATGAATTTCCAAAGGTTAGAGGTATGAAAGTCAAATGTATGACATCATTCCCCAACTACAATCCTCAATGACTTGTCAGAAAACCACAGTACTCACTATATAATATAATAATATTATAATAATATAATAATTATTTTTTCCACACTAAGGAATGTTTAAGCACAGCTGAGCAAGTGTGCACATTATGGTCATCTGCTTAGCATTGCTTAAACATCCCATAGGAGATAAATAAAACTATACAGCTGGAATTTCCAAACTGAGATAGTGTAATGGTTAGCGTCCCGGTTTACATGCATGTGTTCATGGATTGAATACCAAGAGAGACATTTATTTTTATATGGGAAAGCAGTGTTAAAATATTTTTTCAACTTAAATTATTTAGTAGCAGGTTTTTGTCAACCAGGGTAGTGCAGCTGGTGTAAAATGGAAGTGTGAGTGCATATAACATGACACCTCCCATGTATACACAAGTGTCCCATACATTATAGTCACACCCCTTGCTAATGTAATGAAAGCACATAGAGGGATGTGTTGCAAAGTAAATTATATACACTGACTAAATGAAGTAATTATTCTGATGTTTTCTAAAAATGAAAAGTGAGCAATGGTTAGCAATGCTAAGATATGCTTAGGTTTAAGCATTGCTTAGACATGAATGCTAAGTGGCAGGTAACTCAGCTAAGTGGATTTGGGCACTGTTAAGCAGTGCTCAGCAACTACCCCTTTAAGCAGTGTTCAACTCAGCTTAGTGGGTTTGCACACTGCTTAGCAGAGCTTAGCATTTTCAAAATGGTCCAATGACAGCAAAGGTTGGGAATGTCACCTTATTTAAATGGTGCAGGTGGCAATACAGCCAGAATCTGTTATAGTTTATCTTTGCAGGTACTATGGCTGATGCAGGTGAAGGAGCATGCTTTCGGGTACAGAGCTGGGGCATTCAGGAGTCCAGGGTCATGGCTGGACTCCTTGTAGAAAACCAAAATACAAAGCAGTGGCCTGGGACCACCTAGCATGTGATCTTGACAGTGCTACTGGCACCCCCCCTGGACTGATGAGCAGGTTTGGTGCCAATATGCTGACCTAAGCAGAGGAAGGAGGCATTCTTGGCCCAGTGGATCCAAGATGCACAGGCACAGAGTGCTCCAGTAGAGAGTAAGTATTACTATCAAGTAGTTTGTAGCAAATACTCACCTGAGAATGTGATAGACAGGTATGCATGTTTATTTTTCTCCTCTACAGCTGCAGCAGAGAGGGATAGTAACATAGAAGCCCATGCTGAGAGACTGCTGAGGCTGCGCCAACAGGCTGGTGAGTACAAATCTATTTTGCAGTATATAGTTCAAATAGATAAGAAGGAGTACATTACATACTGCTAGTAGATATACTGTTACTGTGTGAATTGAATAAATAAAAAGTATGACTGACTAATACTGATGTGAAATAAAGATCCCTTCAAAAACGGTTGTGTTTATTCTGGTATATTGTTGTAGACATATAGATTGTATACAGGTTTTTCACAGCAAACATGGTTGTGACGGCATACATTAACTGAGGTTGTTCTGTGAACCAGCTGTTAAGAAAAACTGTAGATGGTGGAGCTGTAAAACAAGATATAACTGAAATATGAAATATATACTGCAATAAGTTCTGAACCCTGAATAGTAATGTGTAAAATTTCAAAGTGTGTTCCATTCAGCATTGCCTTGTGTTAACCTTTGCTTTCCAGATTGTAGTATTCCAAAAGATTAATGCACAGTACAGTAACAATTTGTCATGCATGCATCACATGATTATTTATTTTCCTATTTAACTGTTTCATAGAATACTATGGTCTCTCTCTCTCTCTCTCTCTTTGCAGTAAGTGGGGGCTATTGTGTTTCACTTCATTGATATTCAGTGTTAAACTCTTAGCCTAGAGGTTTCTCTGTATTTATAAGTGCCACGTATCTTTGAATTTATTACTGCTCAATATCTGAGTTGTTTGGCTTCTGCTACATATCTACAATCAACTACATTACTTGCTGAGTTAAATACAAAGATTGTACTGCATTTTATTTTTCTGTCTATTTACTTGTTTCATTGAATATTGTGGTCTGTGTCTCTCTGTAGTTATTTATTTTTCTATTTAATTGTTTTATAGAATACTGTGATCTCTCTCTCTCTCTCTCTGCAGTAAGTGGGGGCTATTGTGTTTCACTTCATTGATGTTCAGTGTTAAACTCTTAGCCTAGAGGGTTTCTTTGTATTTATAAGTGTTAGTCACGTATCTTTGAATTTATTACTGCTCAATATCTGAGTTGTTTGGCTTCTGCTACATACCGACAATCAACTGCATAATTCGCTGAGTTAAGTACAAACTTGCAGTGTTAAAGATTGTACTGCATTTTTTCTGTCTATTTAATTGTTTCATTGAATATTGTAATCACTGTCTCTCTGTAGTTATTTATTTTTGTATTTAATTGTTTCATAGAATACTGGGTTCTCTCTCTCTCTCTCTATCTGCAGTAAGTGGGGGCTATTGTGTTTCACTTAATTGATGTTCAGTGTCAAACTCTTAGCCTAGAGGGTTTCTCTGTATTTATAAGTGTTAGTCACATATCTTTGAATTTATTACTGCTCAATATCTGAGTTGTTTGGCTTCTGCTACATACTTACAATCAACTACATTACTAGCTGAGTTAAGTATAAACTTGCAGTGTTAAAGATTGTACTGCATTTTATTTTTCTGTCTATTTACTTGTTTCATTGAATATTGTGGTCTGTGTCTCTCTGTAGTTATTTATTTTTCTATTTAATTGTTTTATAGAATACTGTGATCTCTCTCTCTCTCTCTCTCTCTGCAGTAAGTGGGGGTTATTGTGTTTCACTTCATTGATGTTCAGTGTTAAACTCTTAGCCTAGAGGGTTTCTTTGTATTTATAAGTGTTAGTCACATATCTTTGAATTTATTACTGCTCAATATCTGAGTTGTTTGGCTTCTGCTACATACCGACAATCAACTGCATGATTCGCTGAGTTAAGTACAAACTTGCAGTGTTAAAGATTGTACTGCATTTTTTCTGTCTATTTAATTGTTTCATTGAATATTGTAATCACTGTCTCTCTGTAGTTATTTATTTTTGTATTTAATTGTTTCATAGAATACTGGGTTCTCTCTCTCTCTCTCTCTCTCTCTCTCTATCTGCAGTAAGTAGGGGCTATTGCATTTCACTTAATTGATGTTCAGTGTCAAACTCTTAGCCTAGAGGGTTTCTCTGTATTTATAAGTGTTAGTCACATATCTTTGAATTTATTACTGCTCAATATCTGAGTTGTTTGGCTTCTGCTACATACTTACAATCAACTGCATTACTAGCTGAGTTAAGTATAAACTTGCAGTGTTAAAGATTGTACTGCATTTTATTTTCCTGTCTATTTAATTGTTTCATTGAATATTGTGGTCTGTGTCTCTCTGTAGTTATTTATTTTTATATTTAATTGTTTCATAGAATACTGCAGTCTCTCTCTCTCTCTCTCTATCTCTCTACAGTTAGTTTTCTGCCCTCCCTCCCTTTTCTTGTTCTGGTATTAATCTTGGTGGCTTTAGAATTGTCCACCCCTCCTGTTAATTTGTGTTTGAACATTCCTTCTGTGTCTATCACATTTGTTCACTCAGCTGAGTACAGTGAGATCATATTTTGACTTCAGACACTCATACCAGTCCCATCTGTTCAGCTCTATCCCAGCTCTATTCCAGTCTAGTGTCACTAGCTGATTCTAACTAATAATGAGAGAACATTTGTGAAGAGCAAGCCACTTAGGTCCTTAATTTTTCAATTATCTTCTGTTTCTCCTTTCTCCCTTTCCATTTTACAAAAAAAATTCAAAGCTTGTTTCCTGCCTTTCCTGTAACTAATCTAGTCCAGATGCAGATTTGCTGTAACCAGGACTGTTTGTAAGTTTCTGAGCCCCCAAAGCTTTTCTGTGTTGGAGGAAGCCTTCTAGCTTATCAGTGGAAATGGTAAGCTCTAGGTAGCCTATCTACCACAAGAGTGGTTTCTGGCCCAGAAATTGTAGTTTATTGGCTGTTTGGGCAGTTTTTTCCATCTCGTTCAACTTTCTGGTTTAAAAGTCTGCATTAGCGCTTGTTTCCCATCTTTCCTGTAACTAGTCTAGTCCAGACACAGATTTGCTGTATTCAGGGCTGTTTGTAAGCTTCTGAGTCCCCTAAGCCTTTTTGTGTTGGAGGGAAGCATTTTAGCTTATCAGTGGGAGTGGTAAGCTCTAGGTAGCCTATCTATCGCAAGAGTGGTTTCTGGCCCAGAAATTGTAGTTTATTAGCCGTTTGGCAGTTTTTCCATCTCTTTCAATTTTCTGGTTTAAAATCCCACGTTTGCACTTGTTTCCCACTTTTCCTGTAAGTAGTCTAGTCCAGATACAGATTTGCTGTATCCATGACTGTTTGTAAGCTTCTGAGCCCCCCAAGCTTTTTTGTATTGGAGGGAAGCCTTCTAGCTTATCAGTGGGACTGGTAATCACTAGGTAGCCCATCTACCACAAGACTGGTTTCTGGCCCAAAAACTGTAGTTTATTGGCCATTTGGGCAGTTTTTCCATCTCTTTCAACTTTCTGGTTTAAAAGTCTGCATTTGCGCTTGTTTCCCACCTTTCCTGTAACTAGTCTAGTCCAGATACAGATTTGCTGTATCCAGGACTGTTTGTAAGCTTCTGAGTCCCCTAAGCCTTTTTGTGTTGGAGGGAAGCATTTTAGCTTATTAGTGAGAGTTGTAAGCATTAGGTAGCATATCTACCACGAGATCCAGGTACAGATTCTTAGTTTTAGCACTTGAATTTGCTTATTCATGCTCAGCACTTGTTCAGAACTTGTTGTTAGCACTAAATAAGCTACAAATGACTACAGCACTCAACCTTCCTCTTTACCTAGAGGAAAACAGTTTTTGTACTTAACGAAAACAGTCCTTGAACCAAATAAGGAATCAGATGCAAAAAACAGAGAATACAAGAAAAAGAAAAAGAAAAATAATCTAGTTCCACACAGCAGTGAAAATCAATATGTCCTTTATTGTAGTAGGTAATCACTTTCTTGGAATAACATCCACTTCATCAGACCAACAAAGATAGAATAGCAGTTACATTTTTAAACACTAAAACATCCAATCAAAAATCAGATAAAATGTGCATCATAGCTAAAAGCCATGTGATAAAATACATTTGTAGAATATATAGATCGTTAAAAAATTGAATGTAGTGTTTAACAATGTAACTGTTATTCTATCTTTGTTGGTCTGATGAAGCGGATGTTATTTCGAGAAAGCGCTTACCGACTACAATAAAGGACATATTGATTTTCACTGCTGTGTGGAACCAGATTATTTTTCTTTTTCTTGTATTCTCTAGTTTTTGTACTTACTTTCCTCACTTGCTTAGAGAAAAATAGCTCTTATACTCACTTTCCTCACTTGTCTAGAGGAAAGTAGTCTTTTATTCAGGCATGTTCAAGGGTCAGCTCCCAGAGTTTTCTCCTGTCTACCTGATGAATCTGGGTATCTTGGGGCAATGTAGCAATTGCCTCATGTACACAGACAACCCTCTCCTCCTACCACCCAACACCACAACCTGTGAAAGATGCACTTATCTAGCCAAACTGGAGGTAAAGCTCTCTCCAACCAAGACTGAACTTGACAGTCAAGAGGAGAAGGTAAACACTTGCACCACACCACACTCATCACATAGTCCCACTAAACATACACCACCAAAATCCACACATAGAAACACAAAAGCATCCACAAAGGCTCTCAATAATAATCTGCTCAAGCAACAGAGACCTCCAAAGCAGAAATGCAAGCAACCTCTACACCCAACACAACCCAAATGATATCCCACAGACTCAGTGTGCCAATAAACCACAGCCCATAAAGCAAAACAACATACCCAACACACTAGTCATAGGTGGCCCTATAGTCAGGCACACTGATGTCCCACTCAGCAGGCTAAACAAGGAGAAGGTTACCATCAGCTGCCACATAACCCACATACTCAGGTCACTCCACAACAAGTACAAATAAGAATCTGTCATTGTCCATGTTGATGTGAACGACATGAGACATACCTTCCTGGACTACATGAAAAGAGACATGGAAGAGCTCTCCGATCTTGTAGCCCAGGCAGGTATGACCCTAGTCCTGAGTAGCATCCTGCCATCACCCAGAATGATACCACAGTACAAGGACAAAATGATTGACTTCAACAATTGGCTAAGCTTCTGGTGTCATTCTAAGGAGATCCAGTATTTGCCTGCCTAGGATGACATGGTCAACAGACCACGATGCTTTGCCAGAGATGGCCTGCACCTGTCACCCCTGAGATTCCGGATACTGGCTAAGGGTCTTGCCGCCCTTAATAGTGCCTTTTTAGGCAAGGTTCAAATGACAAATTCACCACCATAACAGGAACAGGCAAGCAAAAACTGAGGGTAATGGTACTCAATGCTAGAAGTCTAAAGCTCAAAATGCAGTCACTCGAGGCACTCCCTAAAATGGAGAACAATGATATCTATGCAGTGACTGAGATCTGGTTCAAGGCTCTAGAGAGCACCCTTGCATTACCAGGCTACAACTAATACCACACTTTTCAGCCATCTAATCTGGACCAGAACACCAAAGGCGGAGGTGTGTCCATATTCATTAAGGATATCCACACCTCCAGGCTAGTTGTGCAGCCTAATGCATCCAAAGTTATCCAAGTGCAACTAACGCTGGGCAAAACTGCAATCCAAATTGTAGCTTGCTACAGATCCCCACCATGCCCCAGGATTCCCACTCCTCTTTTCTTGATATACTGGAAAATATTAGGGTTCAAACACCCTAATAATGGGCAATTTCAACTACCCCAACATTAACTGGGAAAACTACTCATGTACCAACTCCTTTGCTCAACACTTTCTGGAATTTATAAATTTCAATGCCCTGGATCAACTTATCCACAACCCCACCAGGGGCAACAATATCCTAGACCTAGTCATTACCAACATTAGTGACTGGTGTTCCACACCTGAAGTCAACTCCCCGTTGATCAGATCCAACCATAAGCTAATCACCCTAGATATCAGCATCCCACCCCCACCCACCATTAAGGAAACCATGGTAAAATATTTCTCCAAAGCCAACTTCATGCTTCTTAAGAAAGAAGTGGTGAACTTCATGACACCCATGCAGATGGACAATACAGATACGGCTGCTGAATCCTACACAAATGCACTCTATAAGCATGAGTGCATGGATCGTGCTGTCCCAAAAAGAACCAAGACGCTATCCTCCAAAAAAAAGGAAGCCAATCTTGTGGTCCCCTGCCATAAACAAACTCTACAACAGAAGGAAGAAACTGTGTCAAAAGAGAGTAAAATCCCATGAGTAGAGGAGCTCCCTGGTCAGCCTCAGTAAGAAGCTGCGATCCCTTATAAGATCCTCCAAAGCTAGCTATGAAAACAAAATCACCACTGATTCTAAGGGCAACCACAAAGCATTCTATAGCTATGTCAAGAATCTCAATGGCAACACCCAGAACTGCTCTGAGTTACAGCACAACAGCACGAAAATTACAGAAGCAACCGATATTGCCAACATCCTGGCAGATAGGTTCAGTGCTAACTTTACCCCCCTCTCACCCGCTAAAGAGCCCATATCTATGCAGGAAGAATGCAGAGTCCCTGTAATCACATCTATGCAGGTAAAAGCTGTACTCTCTAAAACCAAAAACTCAGCATCCATGGGACCGGACAACATCCCATGCTGCGTTTTACATGAACTTCAGAATGAACTGGCTCCCCACCTAAGCACCACGTTCAGTCATAGTCTCACATCAGGCTTTGTGCCCACTGAATGGTGCACAGCAATAGTTATCCCACTCCACAAAGGGGGAGCCATCACTGATCCTGGGAACTATCGGCCTATTAGCCTGACAAGCCTGGTCTGCAAGGCCATGGAATGTATCATCATGGAACTCATAAACAAAGACATTGGTAACCTCCAAACTCTGGACCCCACCCAGTTCGGCTTTGTGAAAGGCAGATTATGCCTTCTGAACCTGATTGACTTCTTTGAGGCAGTCACCAAAGCTGTAGACAAGGGTAAGGTGGTTCACATAGCCTATCTTGACCTCGCCAAGGCTTTCAACGCCATCTCCCAATCTGGAATTATAGCTAAACTCACTAAACTAGGTATAAATTCCTACATCACAAGATGGGTTGCCAACTTGCTCATTAACAGAACCCACACTGGAAAAGTTGCAGACTCCAAATCTGACTTCAAACCAGTGACAAGTGGCGTACCACAGGTTCAGTCCTGGGACCTCTCCTGTTTGGTATCTACTTCTCTGAAGTACAGTCTAACACAGAAGGCCTCTGGCTAACAAAGTTCACAGATAACTGCAAACTAGGAGCCATAGTCGAGTCCCCAAATGATGTTCACATCCTACAGAAGGACCTCACTGAGACAGATGCCTGGTGTCAGAGGCATGACGTCAAGCTCAATGCCAAAAAGTGCATTGTCATCCCCTTTGGTAAAAACTCTGTACCCATGAACTACCACATAAATGGCAGTCTACTTAATGCTGAATATGTGATAAGAGACCTTGGGACCCAGGTGGACAGTACTTTCTCCTTTGATAATCATATTGCAACAGTAGTCAGGAAATCCTTCTATGTGGCACACCTCATCACAAAAGGGTCCTCATCCAGAAAAAAAAGGTAATTGTTCCCCTCTACCCTACACTCATTAGACCCATTATAGAGCACAACACCCCTTTTGGAATGTACCTTACAAGACATCTGCAGTCACTGGAAAGGCCACAGAAGTACCTCACAAAGAGGATTACTGGCCTCAAACAGATGCCTTACACTGACCATCTAAAAAAAACTCCAGCTTTACTCTGTAGCATATTGCCTACTCCGAGGAGATCTCTGCCTAAACATATAAAGCTATGTTAAACCCGGAGTTGTTGGACATGCTACACCTAAAGAAATCCCAATTCCTCTGAGCTACATGCTCTAGGGACCTAAACCTTGTCATCACAATAAACAGGACGTGTTGGAGGGATAGATTCCTGTCCCAGAGACTTCCTATACTCTGGAACAAGCTACCCATCTGTGTCAAGCAAAGTTCCTCATTAGCACTCTTCAAGAAAAATCTTGATGAGTGGTTAGGAAATAGGAAATATACCCCAGGGATCACTTCTGTGGCTCTGCTCGACAGGGGCACAGGAAATTAACTTTCTTGGGTGGTGTAAGTCAGGGAACCTTGTTGGCTAGGCTTACTTAGGCCCTTAGGCCGATAGCCTAGTACCTACCTATGAACCTATGAACCTATGCAGTTCAGACTGTCTAACCAAGAGACTATTAGGCAGAAATCAATGAAACATCAGTACCCCAGTAGCTCAGCATGAAGGGAAATAGCTTAGTAGTTAATTTTGCACACTCAGACATGATTCAAATCTAGGGAGTGGTACTAAGATGTGTGCATGTCTGCACCCAAGGAATCAGGAATAAATGTAAAAACAGTCAGGTAGTGTTAACAGATATTTTATCCATAGGTTTTACAGGTAAGGAAATGTTGGTAGTAGCTGTATGAAGAGTATACTAATAAATTGTGTAGAACTGTTCAACTGTCCTACCACATGCCAGCAAATGACAGCAGGATTAGTACATACAACATGCACTCTTCCCGATACATGTCTCTCAAGTGTACCGCTGACATGGCTAGTGGTCACTGCTGCCAATAACCATCTACACAGATAGGAAACCAGTTGAAGTATGCCAGAAGCACACTCACATAACAGCAGTTCAGGGTACCCCTCCTGTGTCAGATATGTAAACCTGGCATGTATGAGTCCCCTCTAGTCATGTACCCAGAGTTGTCACAGTTTGTCCCATACCATTCTAGGCTGACAGTTTAATAGGTATGTTTGTGCTACAAAAGCTATGGGCCATAGGCAGATGTAAAATGAGGGTAGACCCATAGAGTATTGAGCAGTACTGTTGTGAGGAATAGAAGCATAAACAGTTGTTAATACACTTTTTGTCTCTCCCCCACCCCTTATCTGGACCAATACTATAATTCATATACTACGGGTATGTTTTTCTCCAAACCTAATGTTGGGACTCATGTTCTATCATTGCTTATATATTTGATTGGTTACATGTTAACATACCTTGTTCAAATACCATTGATGGTGGCCTGTTGCCATCAATGTTACTGGCATGCTTTTATGGTGCATATTGTTGTTCCATTTATACATGTGTTTGCTTTGCTATGCAACTGATTCAAATCTGTTTTTGTGGTTAATTGGAACACCCATGCATGCTGTTATAACTAATCTTGAAATGTGTTGTTCATGACCAACCAACATATTTTTTTAAATCCTCACCACCATAGCATGTTTGGGAAGGCAGATCCCAGTGGATCCACCTGTCCCACCTCATCTGGCTGTGGCACCACTCCCCGACACATCTGGGACTCAACCCAGGACTTCCTCATCCATTGGTCCTGCACCACATTTGGGTGGAACCACTTCAGGGGACAGGGCCTGTCCCCCCTGGGGGTGGGTGCAAACAGGAACCTGTCACCCGCAATCAGTTCATGAGTTTGGTGCACAGTGCCATCTGAGCAAAGTTGGGTGGGCAGCTGCGCCAGATTGAGAGCTGCCTGGTGCACCTTGAGGGGCAGGCCTCCCCTCCTGTCCAGCCCCCAACACAGCCACCTTCGGGTCCATGAAGGAGCAGTGGTGACTGCCCATGAGTGGGGACCTTAGTCTCACTGTATCCATTTGGGTGCTCATGGGCTTCAGATTGCCAACCACCCTCCTCATCAAAGGTGTTTACCTCACTCATGTGTCATATACCACCCCTGTCTGCTGTCTTGTGCATCTTGTCTGTCTGCAAATGCTACCTATCCTGCCAAACCTACCTCCCCAAACATACCTACAGCCCTTCCCCAGCATCCCACTCTCACCTTAAAAAAAAGGCATCTGTCCCACAAGAAACATTGTCCCATACATAGCTCTACATTTTGCCCTCATGTACAGTAAAACTAATCAATCAAGCCACAGATTACTCTGCAAATGTCTATTGCCAACACCCCACCCAGTGGGGTGTGAGGCTGTAAATTCCAAATTCTACACATTTAATTCACAGCTGTTGCTGACGAAGAAATGTAGAGCTATTGTCCTTCTCTACACCCGTCCTGCACATCCCTAGCTGCTTTTCATAATGTTTTACCCTCTGCTTGCCCTCATTTCACCACTTTCCTATCACCCTTTTTTCTTTACTGTTAAGAACATTAGCAAGGGTGTAAGCGGGAGTATGTGGTGCTACGTGAATCTAAGAGGGCTTAACCATCTGTTAGCAATGTTTAGCTCCATGCAAAACTGTGCTAACCTGCTTACAACTGCTTAAAAGTGCCTTAATCACTCTGCCTCCATCAGCCCTTGTTCTGCTTGGAAACAAAATAATCAGCCCTACCAAGTTTTGAACCCATGCTGCGCACTACAACTACACCAACATACCGCTACACCATATGAACTGTGACCATCTGTAATACTTTTACAAACATATCAGTCATTCTGGTCATTTAACATTAATGAAAAAAAGTAATCAGTTCTAAGTCTGGAACCCAGAACACTGTGCACAATAATGACAGCAACATACATCTACACCATCTGAGCTATTGAAGTGTGTAATGATTTTACAAACATATCATCCACAACAGTCATTCAACATATCAGAAGTACTGTTATATACATATATATGTATATATAGATACCAATTTCTCTCTCTCTCTCTCTCTCTCTCTCTCTATATATATATATATATATATATATATATATATATATATATATATTTATAGATACATAGATATATCAATAGACAACCAACCTCTTACTGCAACACATCTGTAAAAAGCCCCACAAATGGGGGGAGGGGGATAAAAGGCAAACAATAGAGACATCTTTGAAAAATGGCTGTCATATGTCTAGAAGTCTGCTAGAATGGCATGGTGTGCTTTAGCATATAATTCCAGATAGATTCCATGTCTGAAACACAAATGAATGTCATTATTTACTGATGGCCATGCTCACATCATCCCAGTAATTTCTCAGAAACCCACAACTGTTGGGGCCAACAGACAAAACATATGAGCCACGCATCAGGACAGTGTCTAGACATCTGGGCAGTGGACAGGTATGATTGCAGTCATGTTACAGATTGGAAAAAACAATGATGGCTGCCAACCATGTCACCCAACACCTTCTGAACCACAGTAAGACCAACACACCACTAACCCAAATCATCTCTGGGCAATTATCCATGTATATCCAAATATATCATGCAGTGCAGGAATGGAACTGTAGGGAAAAGCAGATAGTGGTGCATAAATGGACACCCACAACCATTTGCACCATAGTCACAACAACATACCAGTACCCCAAATGAACACTAGAGTAGAACGGCTGTTTGAACAAACATATCCTGATTCCCAGTCACACACTACACTGACATATACTGGCCCAACTCACAGTGTACTGGGAATCCTGAGGTGTTACAGGACATTTCTCAGTCTGCCCCTACAAACATATGCACCTGATAGATCACCAGTAGCTGTAGCAGCATGTACAGTCAGATAGAAAAAGGATCTGTAATACTCACAGCTGCTACTCTCCCTACTCAACCAAACAAGCATCTACACACAATACTGCTACACAATCTTGGCAGTCACTTCACAATGGCTAGACATACATAACTCCAATATGTAGAGATTTCCACAGAATGTCCAGGGTGGAGACTATATTCATGGCCACTGCCGCATAACACTTTCAGAAGTCTTCTAAGTCAATGGGATGATACCTTGAGCGCAGTCACTGAATAATGATATCACATACCTCAGACCCTTATACTGCATGACATCTGGACAAACCATGACATACTTGGGGGATAGGGGGCCGGAAAGAAAGACATATCTTATATAATGGTGTTACAAACTGAAACAGTTGCCAGTGTCACAAGCTTTGTTGTAACATAAGATCCCTGAAGGATATGATGTCTGAAACACCAATGGATATTAACAGTTACTGACTACAATCCTCCCATTATCCTACTACTTCCACAAAAACAGACATTGTCTGAGGAACAGACCAAACATAACAGGCATGTCCAGATGAACCCTGTTAAACTAGCAACCCTCTATGTGTATAACAGCACTACTGACTTACAATCTGTACCCAATTCTGGAGCTTTGTTCCCCATGTTGCTGGGCTATCTCCACATGTCCTCTCCTAAAAGGTATTCCCACCTACTATCTGGGAAGCTGTAGCTCCCACTCCTCCATAATGTTCTCCACACAGGCAAGGAAAAGGGGCAAGGCACACATGAAGGCTGCAATTATAGCACTGTGTTGCTATGACATTGGCAAATGAAAAGACAACACAGCTGCTCTGGATGCAAGTAGCATGTGGGAGACACCAATTGGTGCACAGGCCATCACCTGCTCATGAGCAGTACCTACAAAAGGCAAGCTGTTGCCTATGCAACGTAGGTCACAACCCATCTCTACAAAGACAGACTGCGACTACACAAATGTAAACGTTTGCATTGTTATGAGGAAACTCCTGAGCACTATTACAGGTATGTCAATCATGTAAGCTTGTAATGGAATGCAGAAGAGGGGATGCAATGATGTCAAATGGGACATTAAACACTAGGCCGCAACAAGACCTGCAGGACTCACACACTGCTGTCCAGCACATATGGCCATTTCTGCTTGCCCTGTCTGCATTGACATGGAGCACATCTCTGGCCCCTGAGTCACCCCAGCAAAGGTCAGCTCATGTATGACTACTAATGGAGTCTCTGTTGTCCAATACTGAGTGTGTCACTGGCAGGCCAGCTATCTGTGATATTGTAATTATTCATATGTCACCTGTGAATGCTATTCTGATACATATGCTTGTTTTACAAATGTAAGAGATGTACATAGGGTATGTACATACTACACAATGGGTGCAGATGTGTATGTTGAACTGTATGTAATGTACTGAGCCCATACCTGACAACTGTCTAGAGTTTTGCAGACTGACCACATGTCTGCCTCATATATGTAGTCAATACCTCATACAGTTGAGTATTGTCCGGCACATCACTAGCAAACCATTAAAGACTGAAGTCATAACAAATCAGCATACATGTGATTGTCAGATGTCATATCCTGCAGAGTACACCTGTGAATGTGACACTGTCTTTACTGGCAGCTAAGTGTGTTTCAGCTAGATTCATAAAGTGACATATTTACTGGCCTTTGCCCAACACTGATGGGTGCCTTTGTGCAGATGTCTTGCTCTAACAGGAGCTAGGTGTATTACCATGAAACCCATGTCAATGCAAGTGTACCTTGTCATGTAGGATACTGACATTTGTACAGTCACTGATACCTGCTTTCTAGCTGTGGAGAGCACACCAACCTTGCCAGGTCACTTATCCCATTATGCATTTAGACCCCAAATGGAGCCCTGCAAAGCCACAAGATGTAGAGTGTTGAACATTAGCATACAAATACACAGCTCCAGGCTGGCCAAACAGTATGATGCATGGGTGACATCCCGAGTGCAGTTAACAGTTTACAAAACACCTGCTAAAATCATAGCTAGCTACAGGCTTCCAACCATGACTATGGACACCCACCACACCTATTGGGACCTGCTGGAATCTGTTGGGATTCAATTGTCTACCCTGTTCCTGGGTGACTTCAAATACCCAAACATAATGTGCATGGCCTATGCCACCTGAACATGAACACACATAGATTCCTCGGCTTTGTCAATGGCAATGCAGTGGATCAGCTGGTCAACACTCCTACGGCAGGTGGAAATCTCATGTACCTGGTCCTAACCAACATGAGTAGCCACTGTAGCACTTTTGCAGTGCCATCGCTCTTGGTAATATCTGACCACATACCCATCACCCTTCAGGTCACCATCTCCCCTGCCCCCCCTTTACAGTGTCAAACAGAATGAACTGTACACAAATGACTATAAATCCTCTCAGAGCAGGTAGAAGTAGCTCTACAGCCAACGTCCCATTTGTTGGAACTAGCAGCAGTGTTCAGCCTCAAACCACAATACTATTTAGGCACCTACATAGCTGTATGGACTCAGCAGTACCTGACAGGACAACATCATCTGTCACAAGGTAAGGTAAATGTCTGTGGTAGACAGCAGCAATACACAAATACCATAATAGGTGGAAACAATTGCTGGAAGGGCCAAGAAGGAACAGGTGCCTCATTGTAAGCAATGTCACCTTGGTCTGCACAAGCAAATAAGGGCACAGGTGATGTACCCTAAGGCTGTCTTTGAGTGCAAATTGGACACATCCACCAAGGCAAATCACTAGGCCTTCCACATGTCTGCAATTCCAGAGGCAAAACACAAATCTGCTCTGTAGTGGTGGTAAATAACATCACATGCACATATGGCATATATATAGGCAACTGGCCATGGATAGGTGAAGTGTAAACACCATCGCCTGTCTCCCCAGTGGTACCCTTGTGGATGTTCAGCACCTGCCTCCCTCCCCTCATCATCAGGAAGCAGGTCCATAATGCCCTCTCAAAGGCAACTCGCAGAGGTCTCCATGATACCACCCCTGGCTGCATGCCACATAAACACAGGCATGGACTCTCATATCCATTCCGCACTGTAGTCAACCACAGCCTGAGCACCGGTGTCATCCCATCTGCAGAGGACAGCCACTGTCATCCCTATAAACAAAAGCAGAGCAATCCACCAACCCAGCCAATATTATGCACATCAGCCTAACTAGCCTGCTCTGCAAGGGCATGGAAGGCAATATCAATGACATTATGAACAGGGACATCGGCAACATCAAAATGCCTGGGCCCACACACCATAGTATTGTCAAAGGGAAATCATGCCTATTAAACCTGATAGACCTCTCTGCAGTAATGAACAAACACAGAGAAGAGGGGAAGATGGTGAGCAATGCCACCTTCACCTAGCCCAATCCTCTCACACTAATCCCCAGATGGACAGGATACATATGCTTACACATCTAGGCACCAACATGTAGGTTTCCAGATGGGTAGCTAACTGGCCCAATGACAGTACCCACTCAGTCAAAGTAGTAGAACCCACATCTAATAGTAGATTCAGCCACAGTGGTGTACCCCAAGGATTGGTCTGGGAGGTCTCTACTGTTTGAGATATATGTATCTGAGGTACAGGACAAAAGCAGCAATTGTGGCTGACCAGGTGTAGGGATGCTTGCAAGCTGCCCACTGTCTTACACTCCCCTACTCATATGATCAGCACTCAAGAGGCACTCACCCAGTTACTGACTGGTACAAGATGCATTTCTGCAAATGGAATGCCAGGAGAGGCATCATTCCCGCTGCTCTGGCATATGTCATCCACACTAAGTATGACAGTAATAATGTAATAATGTACTGAGCATGCAATCAGGTGTGAGGCAACTTGTGCACTGAGGTTTGTAGCAACTTGGCAGTTTCCCACCATTTGGGTACCATTGTACAGAAGGCCATCTATATGGCCCACCTCACAAATATGGGTAAGCCATAGGTAGGCCATAGGTAGATGTAAAGTGAGGACAGACCTCTACAGTATTCAGCAATGCTGTTGTGGAACTAGAAGCCTATGCAGTTGTTAATGTACTTTTCTTCTTTTCACCCAACCCTCATGTGTATCACTAATTATTAGTCATATAGTATGCTTTTACCAAACCTAATGTTGGGACATGTGTTCCATCATTGTTCATATAATTAATTGGTTGCATGTTAACGTATCTTGTTCAAATACCATTGTTGTCAGCCTGTTGCCACCATGGTTACTGGCATGCTGTTACAATACTTACTGTTGCTCCAGTTATACATGCGTTCTTTTTGCTATGCAACTGTTTCACATCTGTTGTTTTGAATGAATTTGAACCCCCATGCATGCCTTCAAAAGTAATCCTGAAATGTTTTGTTCATGACTAAGCAATATACCTTGGAAAACCTTAACACCATAGCATGCCTGCATCTGCTCTGAGTTGGTTTGCCAGCAGCACCAGATGGATGGCTATCTGGCGCACCTTGAAGAGCAGGCTGTCCTCCTGTCCAGCTCCAGAACAACCACTGTTGGGGCTGTGAAGGTGCAGTTGTGACTGCCTGCAGGTGGGGATGTCAGTCATACCATATCCATATGGGGGCTCATGGTCCCCTGATTCCCAAACACCCTCACCGTCCAAACTGTTTACCCCCCACATGTGTCATACACCGCCCCTGTCTGCTGTCTTGTCTGTCTCCCTACCCAACCTACCTCCACAGATGTACCTGCAATCCTTCCCCAACACCTCACTCTCATCTTAAAGGAAAAAGGGGATCTGTCCCCAAAATATTATCACCCCATACATAGCTGTCCATTTCTCACAGGTATCCACTGGAAACATGTAATCTGGTCCAAATGGCTTGACAACACATTTCCGTTGTCCTCACCCCTCACTCTGGGGTTTGAGTGTACAAATCCACCTCCAAATTCTGTACAAATGCACAGCTGTTGCTGTATTACCAATGGACAGCTATGGACCTTCCCTACACAGACCTCTCAACCAACTGGGGACAAATTTCAACAAAATCAGGGACAATCAGGGACACTTTTAAAATATTAGTGCTATTAACTTGAAACATTGACAGAATCAGAGCATATGAATTAATGCACATTTTCTGAAGTAAAATAAGTTTATAACTCTTAATTATTGTCATTATTCATTAAATGTAATTCACCACCTTTCCTCCAAAAGTCACTAGTTTTAGGAGGGATTAAGAGGGACAGAGTTAAAATTTGAGTCAAAATCAGGGACGTCCCTGAAAATCAGGGACAGTTGAGAGACATGTCCCTACACCTGTCCTGCACATCCCTAGCTACCTTTCATATTATTTTTCCCTCTGTGTGATCTTTCTCACCACTTTCCTATAACCATTTTTTCTTTTCTTTTAAAGGGATTAGCGCCGGTATAAGTGGGAGTAAGTGGGAGTAAGTGAGTTTACGCAATGCTAAGTGAAGCCAGAACAGATTAAGCATCTATATGGTTAACCATATGTTAGCATTGATTAGTGTCACACAAACTCGTGCAAACTGGCTTAAAGCTGCTTAAAACTGCTTTAATCACTCTGTCTCCATCAGCCACTGTTCTGCCTGGCAACAAAATAATCAGCCCTGTCAAGTCTCAGTCCCAGGACCCCATACACTATAGTCAGAGTAATGTACCACTACACCATCTCAGCTGTTGGAATTTCTGATGCTTTTTTAAACATATTTTTCAGTAGAGTCATTCAACAGTAGGGAAAAAGCTCTGTGGAATCACTCAGGTTTTGTATACATACATATACAGAGATATATGTATGAATATACATATATATGAAAAATATATTAAAGATATATTTGTATATATATATATATATATATATATATATATATATATATATGTTAGGGTTAGCGCAGGTTAGGCATGTATGCAATAGTATATATATATATATAAGGGAGTTAGGGGCTGGTCAGGGTGAGTGAGTGATAGGTAGCGGACCTTAGAGTTAGGGTTAGGGTATATATATTTATATATATATATATATATATATTTACATAACATGTTCAGCAGTAATACATCAGAACCATACCTCTCAACTTCTTAGGTTCATAGGTTCATAGATTAGTACTAGGCTAACTGCTCTTGCGAGACATTTTAAGCCTAGCCAATTAACTGCCCTTGCGAGACATTTTAAGCCTAGCCAACTAACCCCAGTGAGATTCAAACCCTGTACCTTGTGTTTGTAAGGCAAACACCTTAATCATTAGGCCACCCTCCCAACCCTAGTGCAAGACATCTGGCCAAAGGCTGTCAAAAAATGGGGGTCAATGGGCCAAACGTAGGGACATACTTTAAATATTGCTATTAGAAATGTAGACAGTTACAAGAGTAACAGGGTTTGTTTCAGCATACATTTTCAGAAGCATATGAGGTCTGACACTGAAATTTATGCCATCATTTACTGACAGAAATCCTCAGATCATCACAGTGATTTACCAGAGAAATATGTGGAACAGATCAAACATATGAGCAATAAACCTGAACATTCTGAAAGAATCCAGCCAGTTGACAGGTATGCTTAGAACCCCTTAGTGCAATGACTTTGGACCAAGCCTGATAAAGTGGGGGGAGAAAGCCATGAACATAGGGACATATCTGAAATACTTGAGTAGATAAACTGAGAGAGTTGCTGTAGTAACACTGTCTGTTCTAACGTATATTGACTGAAATAGCACAAGTCCAAGACTCAATTGCTTCCCATTAGTTAGTGACTTAAATCCTCACATTATCCCACTGATTTGTCACATATCCACAACAGTTATGGGGACCAGACCAAAGGTATGAGCCAGACAACTGGACATCCTATGAATATCTGGGCATAACATGACATTAGGGAAACCACACTGAGCTGCTAAGCATGTCACCAAACACAATCCAAACTACAGTCAGATTGACATAATACTACCCCAGATCAGCTATGGGGAATTACACATGCAGTTCCAAATATATCAGGCACTACAGGGATGTAACAGTAGTGAGAAACAGACACCGGTGTGAAAGTGCATAACCTCAACCAAATCCACCAGAGTCACAGTGATATGCACGTAACCCAAATGAACACTAGAATATAATGACTGTGTGAACAAAAATATGTTTGCCAGTCACACACTACCCCTATATAATTCACAATGTAGTAGGAATCCTGAGGTGGTACAGGAATGTCTCAGTTTGCCCCATCAAAACATATACTCCGATAGACCATCAGAAACTGGAGCAGACTGCACAGTACGATAGAAAGGAAGCCATGACACTTACATCTATCCCCCTCCCTACACAGCCCAACTAACATCTACACCCTACACTGCTACACAATCCTGACAGTCTGTTAACAATCACCAGACATACACAGACCTCTCAACTGTACAAATTTCAACAGAATATCCAGGCTTTGTCCTCATATATATGGCCTCTACCTCATAACATGTCTGGCATTCTGTTAAATCACTGGGATGATATCAGGAATGAAGGCACTAAATAATGATATACCATACCTATCAACCTTTTATTGCATGACATCTGGACAAAGCCTGATACAACTGGGGGACAGAGGCCCAAACACAGGGACATATTTGAAATATTGCTGTTAGAAACTGAGAAAGTTGCTGGTGTTACAGGGTTTGTTGTAGCATATCTTTTTTTTTGAGGGATATGAATGTTAGCATTTACTGACTACAATCCCCAGAGTATGCTACTGATTTGCCAAGGATAAAAACTGTCTGAGGAACAGACCAATAATATGAGCTACACATCTAGACATTCAGTGAAACTCTGTACAGTTCAGACGTATGTTCTGTAGGAGTTGTCACTGTGCTACAGAGGTGAACAGCAATAATGTGTATATGGGTGCAGTGTGTACTAGTAAAGGCCCATCACCTCCTAACACTGATCACGTATCCCAGAGGTATATATTAGTAGTAACATTAAGTGGAAAGGGCTGCACTACATGATGCTGAGGGCCTGTCCAGACTGTGTATGTTGTGGTCTGACTGTGTGTCGTGAATGTCACCAGTTTGCTATTGTGAGGTCTGTGTAATGCATTTGTGCCACCTCACCTGTATGTGTCTGTGTGTGTCCATGTGTGCATGCATGTGTGTGTGTGTGTGTGTGTGTGTGTGTGTGTGTGTGTGTGTGTGTGTGTGTGTGTGTGTGTGTGTGTGTGTGTGTACCAACACATCTTAGAGTGCAGGATTAATTTACATATGTTGTCTTTGCCTCACAGGTGGACATGGTGGCATGGTCCCTCCCACTCTGAATCTGACGTCATTGGCTCTGCAGACTCTGGCCATGATGGTGGTCCTAGTGAGGCACAGGTGGGGTTGTCAGGGGCTGAATCTGTGCCATTGGTTGGCATCCCACAGTCATCCATGATGTCCCCACACACAGTTACAATGCCCACACATACTCTGTCCCCAGTAGCCACAGATAATGGACAGTTGGTGGGCAGTGGCATGGAACAGGCTAGTGTGGTGACTATGGCAAGTGAGAGTGTAGACACTAGCCATAGCCAGAGTGTAGGTGAGGTCCCACACAGGTGGGTGGACAGGGGTGCTTGAAGGAGAACTGCTGCCCATCAAGCTGCTGTCACAAGTGCCACAGCAGGTGTCACCAGATGCATGTTTCGGGCTATCATGGATTCACAGGCATGTAGTGAATGCAACACCAGACAAATACTCAAGGTCTTGGATGCAACTCTTCCTGGCATATGTGATGACATACGTGACCTTGTTAAGGCCACGTGTCAAAATACTGAGGTCATGAATAGACGGTGGGGTGAGATGTTGGCAATCCTCGACTGTGGAATGTCTGTGCTGCAGTGTGTGGTGGGAGATGGGTGCCGGCCACGTGGACATAGGTCAGCGTCAGCTGAGAGTCTACATTGTCGTGCACCTTCGTGCTCCTGTAGTGGCAGTCCCACTAGCAGTACCGAAGGGTGGGTGCTGTCCACACCAGAATGGAGCAGGACATACGTATGTGGTCCTAGCCGGTCCCATCAGGGACACGGATCCAGCAGGCAGCAGTCACCATCAGGGAGTAGTACTTCATCTGGCCTTGGGACTGATGGTGCCAGTTAGACCCCTGGCAGGACCAGTTCACGTGTAAGTGGCCTGAGATGGTGAACTATGCACCACATCAATGAACACAAACCAGAACAATCATAGAAACACTTAAAATATAAATGTGTTTTATAGTATGTATGTATAGTTGCTGTTGAAAACCCATTGAATGGTTAATGTTTACTGAAGTACATTTCACTTTAAATTTTGGTGCATGGAGAATAACACATATAATGTTGATAGAGGAAATATATATTAATGCTATATAAAATATAATTAATTATTTTTATATTATAGATGCATTTAAAAATGGATGCACTTAAAAATCTTAAGAAATGTAGTGTTATTTATGTATACATATTTATTGAATGAAGAAAAGTCAGTGCAATTTAGATTTAATGAATGTGACTTTAAAATACACTCTATTAGTCTGTTTGAAGATGAAGTACACTTTAAAAGCTGGTTTAGTAGTAAGATAATTATTTAATTATGTAATTGTTTGAAATTAATTGAACAATTAGAAGGATGAATTGTATATATAGGGACATACTTGGAGTGTTAAAATGTTCCAACAGAAGGCAAGAAGTTGAGGTACCAGAACATGTAATAATTAAAGAAGTTTATGTCCTATCAGTGGTGTTCTGGTTAGTGTTCCTCTTCATTGATGTAGTTTGGAGTTTTGCTGATGTTTATGTTTGTATGACTGGTGAACTGTACACCCTGTCATGTACTGTCCACAGCTGTCCAACATACCCCTGTGTAGGGCAGCCACATAGTGTGACTGTGTGCATAAAACACACACACATCATCATTTCAGCCAGGTCACCGCCAGACACACACACACACACCTCCTCTTCATGACCCATTCATAGAACACCCCTCCAAAAACACACACATGATGTCAACCGTATGGCCCAGTCTAATCCTCTGGCAAATCCACACAACACCCTGTGCATATGATGATACCTGTACCACATCCCTGTCATCCATACCACTGATGCAGGGACATGCTAAGATGGGTTTGATCCACAGGGTGAATTAAGTACAGTTTAGCTATGTTATGCTGTGTAAGGTGCTGCCAGCTGGCATTTGTAATGGGTACACTTCAGAGTGTGTGTACCTTTTCACCCATGGTGCATTATTGGTGTTAGTAATGCTGACTGAATGTAGTCTGTTTGTGTTCTAGATATCTGTGTGTCAGCAGGATGTGGCCCTGTAGGCATTGCCAGTGAGGGGTATGGCAGAGTGGTAACACATTGATTGTGTCAGAGCCGAGGTACAGCTGTATATACACACATTTACCAGGTCTGTGTAATAGATATTGCATGTGCCACAGAGCTTATAGGGCTGAGGGGTGTATATAGGTAAGTCTATGGTTTTTGATGGGTGCAGCCCTTGTAGGGTGGACAGTGGTAAGTGTAGTGTGTGGAACACACCTCAGATTGGTAAAATCCACACCCCTAGAAGATATTGTGTTGACCAAACACACAGATAATACTGTTCCCACACACAGTCACTCATATACACACACACACACACACACACACACACACACACACACACACACACACACACACACACACACACACACACACACACACACACACACACACACACACACACACACACACACACACACGCACACACGCACACATGCACACACACACACATATGTACAAGATCACAGTTGTCAGTGTTGGGTTTGGAACCCCTACCCATCTAGTTAATGGAACTACAGTGTTATGTGGTTATCGCAGGTGGCACAGAACTAATAGTGTGATGACTGTTCCAAGGTACCTGTAAAGTGAATAACATCACATATCTTTGTGAGTATGAAACATCACATGTCCTTGTGAGTATGACAAAGGGGGTGTACTGGGTCTGGAAGGACTCATTAGACTGTCACCTACAGGTCTACATGCACCACAAACACTGCTATACACACCAATGCGCACGCAATTGCCATTACTGACATTAGCAGCCCTGCCTATCATGTTATTCTTTCCATACTGTTACATAGCTGTTGCATATGGAAAAAGTCTGATAGGGCTGAAGAGTGTCCACAAATACCTCGTCGGTGGATGTGAACAGCGGCTTTTGTAAAATGAACCTTGGGACATGTACTGGAAGTACCATGGCCTAAAATTGCAAACCATGGCCACCCAATAGATATAGTTCTCACTCAAACACGCACATACACACACACAAGATACCACTTTGACACACTTACCAGGACTGATATTAGAAACAACTACCTATCTAGTTACTGCTACTACAGTGTTATGCATTTATCACATGTACCACAAATCTTACAAGGTGAAGAGTGTCCCAAGGTAATTCCAAGGTGAACAACATCACCAGGCCTTGTAAAGTATGGCAATGGGTGATTTACTTGGTAAGATTGGACCCAAAATACTCGGGCCTACAGTTATACACACTTACACACACAAATACACTCATACACACATTTGCTAAGACTGAGATTAGCAGCCCTGCCTATCTTGTAAGTCAGTCCATACTGTTACATATTTCCTGCATGTGGCATGGGGCTTATTGGGCTGAAGAGTGTCAACAGATACCTCTATGGTTAATGAAGACAGTGGGCCTTGTAAAGTGGACCTTGGGACATATACTGGGAGTACCACTGCCTAAAAATGCAAAACCCACCCCCCATGGATATAGTCCTTACTCAAACACATACACAGGATACAGTTCTCGTGTAAACACACACACACACACACACACACACACACACACACACACACACACACACACACACACACACACACACACACACACACACACACATTTGCCAGGACTGAGATTAAAACCCCTACTTGTCTAGTTAGTGCTAATACAGTGTTATGCATTTATTGCATGTGCCACAGAACTCATAGTGTGAAGAGTGTCCCACAGTTCTTCTAAGGTAAACAACATCACCAGCCTTTGTAAAATATGGCAGTGGGCAGAGTACTGGAGAGCGCGGCCTCAAAATGCTGTATTCTACAAATATACACACTTACAAACACTTGCACACACACATTTTCCAGGACTTAGATTTGAACCCCTGTCTATGTAGTCATTGGTATTATAGTGTTATGCAATTACTGCATGCACCATGGAGCTTATAGGGTAAAGAGTGTCCCAAGGGACCTATAGAGTGAATAACATCACCAGCCCTTGTAAAGTATGACAATGGTTGGTATACTGGGTGAGAAGGGCCTCAAACTACTTTCACCCATATGTTTACATACTCACAAACACTTTGGTACACACTAATGCACACATGCACGTTTGCCAGTACTGAGATCCACAGGTTCATAGGTTCATAGGTGTGTACTAGGCAAATGGCCATGGAGCCTTTACAAGCTTAGCCCATGGGATTACCCTGGCATCATGCCACCTGATGATAGCCCCAGTGTGTTTAATGAGTATAGCCACTGGAGTGATCCCTGGGGTGGGATTTCTATTCCCCATCCACTCATCCAGATTTCCCTTGAAGAGGTCCAGTGAGGTGCTCTGCTTGACATGTATGTGAAGTCTATTCCATAGCATTGACAGTCTCTGGGTTATGAACCTGTCCCTCCAGCATGTTCTGTTGATTGTGGAAATGGGGTTGAGGTCTCTGGGGCATGTGGTGTGGACAGATTTGGTTCTTTAGATGTAGCATTCCTGACAGACCTGGGTCAGACATGGCTTTGTAAGTCAGGCAGAGATCACCTCTAAGTAACGAATATGAGACAGATAATAGTTGGATTTATTCTAGTATGTCCATATAGGACAAGTGTTTAAGGCCTAGGATCCTCTTTTTGAGGTACTTTTGCAGCCTCTCCAGTTGTTGCAGGTGTCCAGTGAGGTACATGCCAAATAGGCTATTGAATGGCCTAATGTGGGGAGAGTAGAGGGAGACAATGATCTCTTATTTCCTGGATGAAACACCCTTAGTAATGAGATGTGCCACATAGAAGGACTTTCTAAACACAGTGGCACTGTGGTGGTCAACAGAGAGCTCACTGTCAACCTGTGTTCCCAGTTCTCTTATAACAACTTCAGAGTTCAGTGGAATACCATGGATGTAGTGATTCATGGGAACCATGTAATTCCCAATGGAGATGTTGGCAGATTTTCTGGCATTGAGCTAAAGTCCAGGGTTTTGACACCAGTCGTAGGTCTCAGTGAGACCTTTCTGCAAGATGTCAACATCATATGAGGAGGTAATAATAGCACCCATCTTGCAGTCATCTATGAACATTCTCAGCCAGAGTCCCTTCGTGTTGGGCTGGAATTCAAAGGCGTAGATCCCAAACACGAGGCGACCCAGGACCAAACCCTGTGGGACTCCACTTGTGACTAGTCAACAGTCTGACATGGAGTCTGCTGCTTTCACACTGTGGGTTCTATCTGTGAGCCAGTTTGCAAACCACCTAGTGATATAGGGGTTGATTCCTAGCTGAGTGTGCTTGTCTATGATTCCTGAGTGGGGAATGGTATCCAAGGATTAGAAGGGCTGCCTATCTTGTTATTTATTACATACTGTTACATAGTTATTGGACATGGCACAGAGCTTATAGGGCTGCAGCATGTCTACAGCTACCTCTACAGTGGATGACATCAGAGGGCCTTGTAAAGTGGACATTGGGATGTGTACTGGGTGGACCACAGCAAAAAGTGCAACCCCCCCAATGGATATGGTTCTCTCTCTCTCTCTCACACACACACACACACACACACACACACACACACACACACACACACACACACACACACACACACACACACACACACACAAATTTGCCAGGATTGAGATTAGAACCCCTACTTATCTAGTTACTGCTAACACAGTGCTATACATTTATTGCACGACCCACAGAGCTTATAGGGTGAAGGGTGTCTCAAGGTACTTCTAAGATGAGAAACATCACCAACCCTTGTAAAGTATGGCAATGGGTGATGTACTGTGTGAGAAAGGCCACAAAATACTTTAATTTACACATATATACACACATTTGCCAGGACTGAGATTAGAACTCCTGCCTAATTAGCTATTTGTACTACAGCATTACCCAATTGTCACATGCACCTAGTACTTATAGGGCTGTAGGCTGCCCAAAGGTACTTCTAAGGTGACTGACATCAGCAGGACAGCTAAAGTAGGGTAATGGGAAGTGTACTGGGTGTGAACAGGCTCAACATCTTTAACCTACAGACGCACACACACTTTTACGTTTGTCAGGACAGAGATTAGAACCCATATCTAGCTAGTTATTTGTACTATAGTATTACACATTTAATGCATGCATCACAGAGCTTGTAGGGCAGGGCTGTAAGCTGCCCAAAGGTGGTTCCAAGGTGACTGACATCAGCAGGACTGCTAAAGTAGGGCAATGGGAAGTGTACTGAGTGTGAACAGGCTCAAAATCTTTAACCTACAGACACACACGCACACTTTTACATTTGCCAGGACTGAGATTAGAACCCCTACCTAAATAGCTATTTGTACTTTAGTGTTATGCAGGTATTGCACACACCACAAAGCTTATAGGGCAAAAGCCACTCTAACAGTTCTTCTTCAGTGAATGTCATCAGCAGATCATGTGACATAGGGCAATGGGAGGTGTACTGGGGTGGGACTGGACTAAAACACTTATTCCTACACACATACACAACCATGGCTACATATGCTGGGACTGAGATTAGAACTCCTACCTATCTAGTTATTTGTATGATAGCACTTTGCAGTTATCACACGCGCTACAGAGCTTAAAGGATGAAAGTCACTCTAAATGTATTTCTAAGGTGAATGACATTAGCAGATCTTGTAAAGTAGGGCAATGGGAACTGTAGTGGGTGAGTAAGGCATCATAATACTTAGACCTACAGACACACACACACACACACACACACACACACACACACACACACACACACACACACACACACACACTTGCGCACACACACACACACACACACACACACACACACACACACACACACACACACACACAGTGATGTGATATTCCAACCCCCACCTCAGTATCATCAGACAATGAATCGTATCTTCATGCTGGCACATGCCAGTGGTTACAACTGGTATGCAACTATCTGCAGCAGGACATCACTCTATGCCATTCAGGGTATCCCTGTGTATGACTCTCTCTCTCTCTCTCTCTGTCTCCCTGTGTGTCTCACTCTATCACTTTCTGTCCCTCCCTTCCCCATGTCTATGTGTGTGTATGCTTGACATATTGTAATATGTTGCCCACATATATGTGTGTGTATGACATGCACCAAATGCAGATATACAACATATAGACCACCTACAACTGGCTGTGGGTAATTCAGTCTGATGGGTGTGTGTGGAGGCAGTTAGGTTTACATAGCTGTGTGTATGCAAAGACATTTGCACAATACAGAGATATATAGTCTGATGTGGTTCCAGACATGGACTTCAATTCTCTAAGTATATAGTAAGTGTAGGAATCCATTCCAGGAATAGTTGTACTCCATTCTGGGGTGTTGTGTGCTACAGCCATACCTTGCAACCTGTTTGTGCAAGATATCTGGAGATAGGCTACCAATATGGGGAAATAATGGGCCAAACATAGCGGGGTACTATAACTATTGCTCTTATCAATGTATGATTTGCTTGAGTTACAGGGTTTGTTTTAGCAGACATTTGCTGACATACGTAATGTTTGATAATGTACTGTATTTTGTCATTGCCTACTGACAGATATAATCAGATCATCATAGTTATTTACCAGAGAAATACAAGATGGATGATGCACAGATCTATATGATGAGGTAAAGGCTAGACATTCTTGCACAATACAGCTAGATGGGAGGTGTGGCTACAGCCGATTGACTGATGAAGCTATGTAAAAGGTCCAGCACTTTGGTGATATACTGGCTGGGGATCTCCTGGTTGTGCAGTATTCTTATTACCCGAAAAGTCATATCCTGGTGTGGCCATACCTGTCAACTGTACAGATTCTCACAGATTATCTAGATTCATGACTCATATATTTGGTCAGTTTCCCTTAACATTGTGGTTTTTCAAGCACATTTGTTGCAAATCACTCAGGGTTGCAGTCAGGGAATAATGACAGAACATTAGTTTCAGACTTCACACCTTTCATGACATCCATGCTACTACACACTCTCTCTGTTATTCTATCAACTTTCTACCATTATGAGAGCAATATTTCAAATGAGTCCCTATAGATGGGCCTTTATCTCACATTACGTATGGCTTTGTCCAGATTTCTTCCTCTATGAGGTTGGAAGGTATGCTACTAGAATTTAGCGGCATGGCCTTACATTTGCATTTTGTTGACTGTGTGTTATGTTGGTAGCATGGACCCAATGACATTCCCTACAAAGACACTATGGGTGAGGCATGGGCCTTTGCCAGAGGCCTGTAGACCATGTGAGACTGATCCAGGCCATCTGTAGCAAGGGAGTGCATTATATCACTCATATGTTTCCAGGCTGTCTGGCAGTGGACCCCCCCCCCCCGGGGTGGCAATGGTAAGTGACAGAATGCACTGCTGTGCTACTAGGCACCATACCTCTCTACATATGTGAGCCAGACATCTGGACAAAGCTATGAGTAATTGGGTGACAAAGGCCTACATATACGGACCATTGTAACTATTGGCCTTACAAACCTGGAAGGGTGATACAATAACAGATTTTGCATTAGCATGCATTTTTCTATAGGGTATGAAGTCTGAGACACTACAATCCATCATTATTTTCTGACTTTAGACATTTGTGGTTTGCCATTGATTTGCCAGACAACCACTATTTTGGAATAAAGACACCACAAATATGATGCAAATCTGTGTACATTCTGCAAAAGGTATGTACAGGTGTGAGGTATGGTAGGCACTGTGTAGATTACTCCAACCTGTGTACTGTTCATATGTGTGGCCCCCTGTACGTGACCTGTCTAGCTTCCCAGCAGTAATGGATATTGACATCTGGACAGTGTGTACACCTCCCACTGTAGGTGTAGCTGACATGAAAAATAGTCACCACTGCATTTCATGGAACATGGCCCTATCTACCACAATACTGTACCTAGGCCCCTAGGACACAACAGCCATGAGATGTTGCTGGCTACATCCTGACAGTATTCTCTACACATATGCATAGCTCATTGACCCCTGTATATTGTGGACATGCAGCAAGTTATCATGTTGATTGGGACAGCCCGGGAAATGTGTGCTTTGCTGCTATTACACTACAAACTTACATGTTACTGCATTTCCATGGGAATATGGGTGGGGGGCACACCTGTCAGCAGTGCACATTTGCACAGACTGTGCTGATATTGGCTTTATATTTTGGTTTAATTTAGCATAGTACTGTGCCCTGTCTTGGAGAATAGAGGCATATCACTAGAGACCACAGATTAGATTGTAATGCCATACAATTGAGTTTCAGACTTCTTTCCCCACAGAGCCTTACTGCAAATGCAAGGCCTGCTGTGATATCACTGTGTAAGTCTGTAGGGGGGTATTCCATCATTGTCACCATTTGTGAGCTTTTGCCAAACATTCCTTTATGTTTTTCTATGGCTGACTTGCTGTGTGAGTCTTAGGGGTGAATATGGGATCCCCACAATGACATCCATGCATGTGACTTATGACAGCCCCCTTAGTTGCTCCTCACATGTACTGCAGTGGGATTTGTCACCTTAAATGATACTGCATAGTGTGGGGAAGCCAGTATTATGCAGACATTTCCTGGTGTCCCACATAGCTGTCAGTTGTCTGCTGCTATCCCAGTAGGTCACCCCATTTCCTTGCATGCATGCAGAATTGCCATAGATATGCTGCCAAAACATACTAATCCATTCATTTATTGTTAAGAAGACTGACTTAGCTTGTGCCTGCAGCAGTTCTGAGGACAGTGCTTGAGGGCCACCTATATTGGATGCACACAGTACACTGCCTATACATGGCAAGTTACAGGTAATGTGATGTATGTGTCATCCATTATACTGTGTGTGCAAGTCAGAAAGAGGTGTCAGTCCCTGGGTCCCTACAGTGTCAGTGTGTGCGCTATGCATTGCCACTTTGCCAAGTCCTGGGCTTACTGGACACACCTCCATCTGCCTACAGGAGCAGGCTCAGATCCTTCCTCCTCTGAGTCCCCCTGTGCCTGTGGGGACCTTGACAATGGTGGGGGGCTGTATGGCCCTTTCCCATGCTATACCTGCTGCAGTTGTTTCCACAGGATCATAATGTGTAGCATGCCACATATTATGAACATGTGTGCACATGTGGCTAGAGAATACTGCAAGACTCCACCAGATATGTTAAGGCAGCAGAACCGTGACTTTAGCATCCCACACACATGCTCTATAATGATCCTGGTTTGTGTGTGTGCCTCATTATGGCATTCTTGAATTGGTGTGTGTGCATTTTTATGGGTGTCATCATCCACAGCTCCAGTGCATAGCCAGCATCCCCCACCAGATGGCCATAGGGGATGTCCCCACTGGCAAATGCCTGGTACAGATGTGACAAATGCCAGATGTGGGAGTCGCAATAGCTTCCAGAGCTGCCAGCACACATATTCATGATAAAGCCCTGGGCATTGCACATGACCTGGCAGTTGATGGAGGGGAAGCCCTTGTGGTTTATGTAGACCTTACCCTGTTCACTGGGTGGTGCTTTGATGTGGATGTGCGTGCAGTCTATCGCACCCAGTACCTTCTGGTATTCCGCTACACAGTGGAAGAGATGAATATTGCTAGTCCTCTCCTTATGGGTGCTGGGGAAGAAAATGTGCTCACCAGCATGTAGTAGGATGGCATCCAGGAACTGATGAGTACTCTGGATGCGGATGCCTGTGAGACCCCCATGATGTTTCCAGTAGGTCTTTGGAAAGCACCTGCAGCTAGTATTCTTAAGGCTATACATACCTTGGTATCCACTGGGATGGGGTCCCCTCTGTTCACTCTGAGTTTGAGTTGAGGCCGGTGCAGCTCGATGATTTGCTGAAGTATGTCTCTATCCACCCTGTAGTGCTCTACTATCTCCAGATCATGTAGCTCCTGATAAGTTACACTGATCTGAACACTCTTCTCCGCCTCCTCGGTCTGTGGCGGTTATCAGCATTATCCTTCTCACTGCTCTCAGCCTGTAGCACATATTGATGGATCAAAGCAATGGCAGCCCCTAACAGTTTTAGGTTAACATTCCCCCACATGTGTACACCAATGGTGCAAAGTTTGTGGGAAAAACTAAACTGTAAGGTGTTTGCATAGTTTATACTGTTGTGCTGCAGAAGCTGTCTGTATGATTGGTGGAGTATGACGCATTCAACCTGCCAGCTATGTTATTTGTACTTGATTGCTTTTATTCTGCTATTTCCCTTTTTTTTTTTTTCTCTTCCCATTTCTGCCCCTTTTAAGCCCAGAGGTGCATCGTGCAAACCCAGTGCCCAATTGTAAATAGTCCTGCTATTTCCAGGATTTTTTTGTTTTGTTTTGTTTTACATCCAGTGAGCGCCACACAAACCCATTTAGCTAAGGTAAACAATGAGAAATGGCCCTCCCCTGGACATGAATACACTCTTTATTTCATGGAATAAGTCTATACAGCCTGTGACACACCCCCTTGCTTAGCTGTGCTTAGCTAAGCTCATCTGGGAGCATTGGAGTTCCAATGTCCTTACACCAAGCATGACACACCCTTTTCATATCTGCTGCTCCTTCTGCTTACACCACTGCCTTATAGCTCCTACATGGTTAGGTGCAGTTTGGCACTTGTCTTCTTTTTGTGATTCAGTAAATTTCCCTCATTAGCATACCCCACTGCCTTAGTCCCTAGTTACAGCACTACCCCAAAGCCTTTCCCCTTAACAACCACTGTTTCCTGCTATTGTTTTGATTCTGCATGCCATAGACTATAATGGCAAAATGCAGAGCTCACTTAAAATTGCCTTTTCACATTTTTTTTTTCGGCACAATCCCATTTGCGCCACTGCCCTATGCTTAAACGGCCGAGATCGTCCAAAAAATAAACTTTTATTTTTATAATTTTGCAAAACCTTTTCATGCCAATGGCCATATATTTGGCCATTGGCATGCCTAAGGATTAGAATACATGCTTTAGATTGAGCTGTCATGCTTCTGTTTTGATATTTGCAGAAATGTATTCGGCTAGTAGCCGAATACATTTCTGATTGCTACACTATTCTGCCACGGATGCCTGCCTGCTTAGTGGATCACTAATTTACCTCATTTGCATGGTTTTAAACAGCAAATGAGGTCATTAGCATAATCCAGTCGAGTCCGTGACAGAATAGTGTTATCAGGCTTGTGCACGTCCCCAGGCTTGTTTACTGGATCACTCGGCGGCCATATTCCTTACAGGAATGGCTACACTATTCCTGCACAGAAAACAAATGTTTATTGAACCCCAGGGAATATCTGTTGCTTTTTTTTTTTCCTGCTGAGATTTTACAAGAGACACTGCAGAAATACAAGGAAAATCAAGTATGTTTCTGATTCTTTAGTTTTGCAGAACATAACAGAGTTTTCTCATATTTTGCGGTCCCCCAGCATGTGCCATTAGAAAGTCTGGCTGCTCAATGGTACTTTAGCAGCCTGTCTTTTTTCTATTGGTACATGTTTTATTTACAATGGCCATGCTAGTTGGGTTGTCCAGTCAGTATGCTTCTTTTTTAATAGCAATGAAATTTTAGTGTATAACTGTACATATTACATTTAAAAGAAGTTAGGATACTGTTACTGTAACATATATTTACCTTTATGGCACACTTTCTTGTAGATATTATGATATTTCTTTATGCATATATTTCAGGTTAAATATATAAAGATGATGAGGTTTAAAAGCAGAGGACAGTTTAGCTGTGTTTCCAAGTCTGTGACTTTATGTTCTGTGGTGTCCCTGTAGTTTATATTTCAGAAGTGAAACTATAAGGAAATGCAGAGATAGACAACAGGAGCACATTAAAGGTGTATGTGATTGGAAGGAAGCCAATCCTACTGCACTACAGTTTAAGAGATGCCATGCAAATAATATTAGCTTATTAATGGCTAGGGCCTTAGAAAGTGTAATTAATAATGGAAATGTTTTAGAACTTAACAGACTGTTGCAATATAAAAGAACTGTTCGTTCTTTGAAGTATGCTGCACTGAAACCTAAAACTCATGTTGTTAACTGGGCAAGAACAACTTATTAATTGTATGCTGATATCATAGCCTTAGGACTTATTAAATGATGGTTTTACATCAATGTTTAGATTTCTTGAAGGCTTTAACTGAGGTGATGGAGGATTTTTACGATGTTTTAATAAAGGGACCTGATTCATGCTATTTGACAATGAATTATTGAATATTCTTATTCAGTCATGAAATATATGTCACTAAGGAGGCTATCTGCTCTGCTAGCCACTTTCTGTCCTTTAGGGGAAGTTGTATGGTCATGAACAGAGTTTTCCCTAAAGGCACTGACATAGTCTTGCCATATTTATAACACTGCCAATGTGTCTATGTGATCATGATTCCAGAACATAATAATGAGGGGCAGACTTCACCAGTGTGTGTGTTGCCTGTCCATTACCCTAGATTACTGCTCATGATTGGTAATGTCAACTAGTTTATGGACACATTCCCTATAGACACATTCCTTGTTTTCACGTTCTTATTTACATGTATCCATCTATGTTATGTTATGACTGCCCTCTTTGAGATGTGTATTGTAGGATATGTATAACCAGGTACACCAGGGTACACCAGTATAGCATTGTTTATCTCATCACCTTCATGCTCCATGTTGTTTAGGTTCATGGGTTGATAGGTTCTTAGACAGTCCATTGGGTAGATCATTTGTAGCTTAGCTACTGCAAGTCCCAGTACCTGCTACCACTTTTGATGAGCGTTTCTGAGGCCAAATCTGGGGTGTGTTTACAGTTACCCATACATTCCTTTAGGTTGAGTTTGACGATAGGTAGGGAGTTACTTTGTTTGATATGGAAGTTTGTTCCAGAGGACCAGACTTATTTGGGAGGGGTATCTGTTTTGCCAGCAGGTTCTATTTATATTACAGTGGAGGTTTAGGTCTTTTATAGAAGTGTTCTTGGTCATACAGATTTTGAGAATGCATAGACGGTCATCCAGGACAGCGCCATTTGAGGGCTTACATACTAGGTAGAGGTCACTCTGTAGCAGTCTGTATACAAAGTAAAAGATAAATGAATTGCATTAATATGCTCTCTGTAAGTCATGCAACTCAGCTCTTTGATTTTCTTAGTATGGAAATGTGTTCTTTCAATTTGTTTCATGTGTTTTTTTAACGGCTACATACCAAAGGGAGAGCATTATTTTCTATTATGGATCTAATAAAAGAGTAGAAGGCCAGAATACCATCATTGGGCCTAGAAGATATGCCTTTGAAAATTAGCTTGGGCTAAGTAAATGGATTTACTGACAACCATGGATACATGGTAGATGAAGTAGAGTTCATTGTTTACAAAAGTGCCCAGATCCATAACAGCAATATGTGGATGTGATAGATGCATAGGTTCATAGGTTTGTAGGAGGTTACTAGGCTAACCAATTGTCGGTGGCTAGGTGAGTGAAGTTTGCAGAGGTACGGGTTTATTGTAGTTAATACTGATTTCTTCTGTCCAGGACAGACATCAGTGCCACCCCAGGAGTGAATTTACGGTCACCCATCCATCGATCTAGGTTGAGTTTGAAGAGGATCAGGGAGGGGATCTGTTTTACATGAACTGGAAGCTTGTTTCAGTGAAGTGGCAGTCTCTGGAAGATGTATCTGTCTCTCCACCATGATCTGTTCATGTCAGGGGCTAGGTTAAGATCCCTGGAGTGAGTGACCCTCCTGCAGTTTAATTTACGAATGTGTAGCATTTTCTTCAAGACCACGTCATTGACTGCTCTTTATGCCAGGCACAGATCACCTCTTAGCAACCTGTAGGAGACAGAATAGTATGGCAGGGCTTTCATTCTTTCTGTATAAGGCTTATTTTGTGTACCCTATAATTTCTTGGTAAGAAACCTCTGCGGTCTCTCCAGTTGTTGAAGGTGTCTGATGAGGTAAATGCAAAAAGGGGCATTATATTCAAGTTTTGGTCTGATAAGGGCCAAGTATAATGAAATTATACACGGCCCTCATCAGACCGATAAATGATGGATGCTTATGTTTCCCATAAGACATGATAATACACTTATTTGCATTTAACTTCAGGACATAGTCCTGGTGCCATTTGTTTGTATGAACTGACTGGTGTGCTGCATCTGTGGCTTTAAAACAACACTGCTGTGTTGTGTTTGAATAAAGCATATAGTTTTCTATCATTTCACCAACTACATATGTATATATATGTGTGTGTGTGTGTGTGTGTGTGTGTGTGTGTGTGTGTGTGTGTGTGTGTGTGTGTGTGTGTGTGTGTGTGTGTGTGTGTGTGTGTGTATGTGTGTGTGTATATACCAAATGTGGAATATTGTTAATATTACCAAGTATGCAACTAAATATTTGCTTTGATTGCTGCAATGCACTATATGTTCTACAGCACTGTAAATTGTACGAGTTCCAGAATACAATCAGAATAAACATCAAATGTTTCTCCAGACATGCCATGATAACTGTTGTGCCTGCTGTCTTGAATATTAGATACATGACACAAATGATTACTTGTATCAATGCATCCTTTTGTGCAATGTAGTAACTGTTACTAAATAAGGCAGTGATAATATATTACCAAGTAACAGTAGAATGTTTCATGACATATATTATATCACCCTATATTGCTCAGCACTGGCAGAAAGCAGCAACATATTTTCTGCAGTCTTTCTTGTAATGTTAATGGTTTTAGAAACCCCATTAAGGTGCAACAGCAGTTAGGTTGTGGATGACAAACAAATTGAAGAATCCTGTCATATTATGTTAGTGTGCCCTGTGCTCCATTTAAATAAAGAAAAAGGCTATACTACTAAATGCAAAGCTAGGGAACTGTCCCAGCTTCTTTCCACATCTCATGATGACAGAACGGATCTGCAGTCCTGACACTTAATTACATTTCCTGTCACTCGTTTACTGGAGGGAAATTCAGGCTGCCTTGCAGCAGTTAGAGGGCTACTTAATAGCTTTACCTTTAGAATTGTCAGTGCTTATCTGTTTGTTTATGCATGCTGTAGTGGTTAACGTTAAGTATTAACTGTTCAACAGTGTCTTACAAGTCTTTGGAATGTATGTGTGCCTCTCTGTGTTTGTGTGTGTGTGTGTGTGTGTGTGTGTGTGTGTGTGTGTGTGTGTGTGTGTGTGTGTGTGTGTGTGTGTGTGTGTGTGTGTGTGTGTGTGTGTGTGTGTGTGTGTGTGTGTGTGTGTGTGTGTATTTCTCTCTCTCTCTCTCTCTCTGTCTCTCTCAGTGTTTCTGTGTGTGTGTGTGTGTGTGTGTGTGTGTGTGTGTGTGTGTGTGTGTGTGTGTGTGTGTGTGTGTATTTCTGTGTGTGTGTGTGTGTGTGTGTGTGTGTGTGTGTGTGTGTGTGTGTGTGTGTGTGTGTGTGTGTGTGTGTTATGGGCATGTTAATGTGTTTGTATTAGGTAAGAGTCTTTATTTGCATTAGCAGTACACAGGATACTACCAATACTGAACTCACCAGCTAATGTAATCAAAATTAGGACACACTGTATTGTATTGTATTGTATTAATTAACATTGGGAGGGTACAACATTGCCATTTATCTCCTCTCCCACTGAATATAAGCATTTCTCTGTCACCATACCACTTCAGAAACTGGCAAACACTTTCCTTTTCAGGAAATAGCACATTCTGTTAATATCCTGCAGCTTCTACCCAGTTCTCTCTGTCTCTTGAATACTGCCATGTGGACAGACTCCCAGTTACAAAACCAACGATTAAATGCAATAATTTTTTGATCCCCCATTTCAAGTATCCTTTGAAAAGTAATTCCGTTGTTGTGTCTTTCGGCTTTTCCCGGTTAGGGGTCGCCACAGCAGAACTCCATTCCGCTAATGATTGGCAGTAGATTTTTACGTGCTGGCTTGCCAGGCCTAACGCACAACCTTCCCATTCACGCATGTCACCACACAGAAGACGCTCTAACTGAGAATCGAATGGGCAACGTCTAACTGTGAGGCGACAACGCTACCGCAGCACCACCACTGCAGAAATTGCATCTTATATTTACTTAGTAGGATCATCTTAACTTTGACAGCAGAGATCAGTGACATTATTATTGTTTGTTACGAAATGATTACTGACACCTTTGTTTATATAGGTTTTCATCTGGTGGTATGGTTTCCTTCCATGTTCAAATGACATGCAATTGGTGACTTGACAATCCTCAAAATTGCCCATAGGCATGCGTGCATGCCAGTTGGGAGTTGTTGAGTGTGCCTCCTGAAGGTGATTGGCATCCTGTCTGGGAATGGTTCCTAACCCTTGTGGCAAATAGCACCACCTTGATATCACCATGTAGTGTCTGACCAGTTCTGTTCACTGTTGCTAGCTTTCTAGGTGCCCATGTGGGACTTTATTTAGAAAGAAAATAAGATTCTGCTAGACAAGTCATTCTCCCAGTCAGTTCTTGTTTTTCAAAAATAAGATTAGTTCCATGAGCTTAGTTGTTTGTAATTATCAAATTAATATGTTTTGGTTATGATATTACAGCTTATTGCAATATTTAGAGGAAATTTACACTGTTTCCTGAAATATCAGAGAATATGTTTTTTATGTTTTCAAACAACACTACTCCCTAGATCACAAGTGCCCTGCAAAAATAGGGACATGTAATTATCTGATGTGCTTTAAGAAAATGTTACCCCTCACCAGGTGATACTAACTAAATTTGCTCCTCCTTTTGCTGAGTTATTTTTGCTTGCTGAAATACCCATCTTAGAAAGAAAATGGAATTTTACTGGACTATACCAGACTTATCTTAGCTGATTTCATTTTAGTCTGGACAGATGAATGCATACAATGTAGTCTGTACTATACCACAAAATGGCTTTTACAAAGCTCCATAAGACTCCAAGACTGGATGGCTGTCTGGCTGAACTCCACAATGAATCCCACCTACACCTAATGATAATGGATGTTTTCCTCACCATGGAAGATGTGTTTATGTTTGTATCATATTACAGGTATGCCATACTTTTGGGTTTATCCAAATTCCTCTTTTTGATTATTGCCTATTTTGTAAGCATGTATGCAAATTACATGGTAATGGTCCACTGTACTGCCTTGTATACATCAGCCTGGGTTCTTCTAAATTGTGTAGTACAATAAATGGTAAGAGGTACAGAGACAGAGTGAGGTGAGGAAAGACCATCTTCATTTGGAAATGGCAAATACAAGTTATATAATCTGGTGAAAAAAATTGCAATATTGGCATCTGGCAAAACATGCACCCTGCTCAATGTATAAATATTATGCAAGAAATAAGACTTAAATTATTTCAAGACTGGGTACCACAAAACAAACAGTTCCATATAATAACTGATTAAGTTTTGTTGCTTATGCATGAAATTGTTAAGATTTTTTTTTGCTCTGATATATGAACTAGAGTACAGCAGAGGAGCAGCTGCTAACTTCAAAGCAAGGGGACTGTAGGCAGCAACTGAATGGTTTGTATTGAATGGGATAGGGGATATATTAAGGAATGCCAGTGACTGCTTAGCTGCATTCAGATAACAGCTGGGGTCAGCCACTTTCATCCAAAAATTCCCTCAGTTCCCACTCATTATAGCCAACTTTTTGATTGTGTAAACCTCAGAAATCTAATTATAATCAATAACAACAATAACAGTCAGAGCTTGTTTCACTCAAGCACACACTAATCCTGTTAGCCAGATCAATGGCTGTTCAACTGTGATCAAACAACAGCTGGGGTCAGTTAGTATCATCCCAAAGATGCCTCAGTACTCATTCATTATAATCACTTTATTGGTTGTATACACTACAGGTATCTGATTGTGATTAATTAAAAATAATAATCAGAACAATACTCACAGTAATTTATTTCAATTTGTTTACTTAAGCACTCACCTTACTATGCTGGATCAAGGACTGATAGCTGTGATAAAATGACAGTATGGGACAGTCAGTTTTTTTCCACAGTTTGCCCCTATAGTAACAATGTTCACTTTATTGCTGATGTGTAGCTCAGATATTCAAGTATGATAAAATAAATGAATAAATACATAATGGCCACAGTAATGTATTTCATCTCATAGTTGTTACATCACAAACAGTCGACCCCATTACAGATTTCACACCATGAACACTCAACCAAGGCACATGCAACCTGCATCTATGGATATGCACACACACACACACACACACACACACACACACACACACACACACACACACACACACACACACACACACACACACACACACACACACACACACACATGCAAACACACACACACATATGCACATTGAGAAGTACACATCAGTTACAGCAATTTTCCTCACTGGGCCGGATTCGCGATGGCTTGCACAGAGTCTAAGAGTAGAATAAGTCTTCATGCAGCCATCATGTCTGACAAGCGATCCAGGAACAGCCTGCAGGGGCGTGCAAGAGAGCTCCTAAAATGTCTCTTACATGGACAGGGTCAGGTTATGCAAATTACCTCAATAGCAGGTGAAAGGCATGCAAATGAGCTAGATTTGTGATTCAGGAAACCTGAACCTGTCCGAGTAAGAGCAGTGTTATCTGCAGAAATGTACTCAGTTGACAACTGAGTACCGTTCTGCAAATTGCAAAACGGAGCTGTGACAGCTCCAAATAAAGGTTGCATCTAGTGCAGGAAGCATGCCAATGGCCAAATATACAGCCAATGGCAATGTTTCCTGATGCAATATGAAAAAAAAAAAATATTTTTTTTCTCTGATTTCCGATGGTTAAGCTAAGTGCAGCGCTGCGCAAATGGGCTGCACTCTAAAAACCAGAAAAATAAAAATTAAAACCCACAAATGTGGATTTTATGTAAA
Organism: Protopterus annectens; assembly: GCF_019279795.1. NCBI lineage: Eukaryota > Metazoa > Chordata > Ceratodontiformes > Protopteridae > Protopterus > Protopterus annectens. The sequence continues at coordinate 649,788,614 of NC_056728.1, forward strand.
TTGTTAATTTACAATGCAAGGGAACTGCAGGCTGAAGACAACATGGCCACCGAGTAGAGGTTGCTAAGGGGGGAAGCACAATCTAAGAGATGTAACCAAGCATTAGAAGGCAATCCTATGCAAAGTACGGTTAGGATAGTGAATCGCAGGTTTACATAGCAAATGAGCACAGTCAGTGGAGTGTAGGAGTATGATAAGGGGAGTAACAGAGTAGAAGATAGGTGACATCATGAGTGGGGTATGTATGAAAGAAGGAAGCTCATTGGAGCAGAGTGGCATGTGTCAGCTATCATTTACACATCATTGAAAGAGGTGTGTCAACAGATAGGCTAGGTAAAGTCAAGAAATGGAAGGTGTATGCCATGAATAACACCGAAGTTTCTTGCTGAGCAGGTATGCGCGCGTGTGTGCACCTGTAAACCTGAGTAAGACAGTGTGCGCGCATGTAAGCGTGAGTGCGCGCGTTTAAGCCGGAGTAAGCATGTATAAGGCAGTTTAAAGTGTTGTAAGAGCGTTTGTGCTGGTGTGCATGCGGTTTAACCCGAATAAGCAATTTGTAGTCCGTGTAAGCATGTGTGCGCACGTGTGAGCTGCTGTGAGCGTGTTTGTGCTTGTGTGCATGGCGCTGCCCCCCCCCAAGGAAACTGAAAGGAAATAGGAAGCACAACAAATAGTAGGAAGCTACCAGGGAGTACTAGCAGAGCTAGCAGGTGAAAACAATCAGAATCAGGCAATTACACAGGCAGTACACTAGCCCAGCCCAGCCTAGCACTTAAAACTCTGCAAACAACAGTCAATAATGTTTCTCACAAGAGACACTGCAGTAAGTTAATAGAAGTGAAAACTTGAAAAAGTTTTACTGAGACAAAGAAATGTTAGGGGCTGCCATTGCTGTTATAAGGCAACATATGCAACATGCTGAGGGTGGTGAAAATGGAAATGCTGCTGGACAACCCACAGTGAGGATACGGAAAAGAGTGTATAGGCCCCGGGTAACCTACCAGGGGCTACATGAGCTGGAGATAGTGGAGCGCTATAGAGTGGACAGAGACCTCCTGCAGCAAATTGTTGAGCTGTGCAGGCCACGCCTCATACACAGAACCAACAGAGGGGTACCCATCCCAGTGGAAACCAAGGTATGTGTTGGCCTAAGAATATTAGCAACAGGTACCTTCCAGAGACCAACTGGTGATATGATGGGGATATGACAGGCATCAGCATCCAGGGTACTGCACCAGTTCCTGGATGCCATGTCAGCACATGTCGGTGATCATGTATATTTCCCCAATTCCCGTGTGGTATTGGCCAGTAATATGCGTCTCTTCCAGCAAATAGCGGAATACCCTGAGGTATTGGGTGCAATAGACTCACGCGCATATGCATCAAAGCACCAGCCGGTGAGCGGGGTAGGGTCTACTTCAACCTGCAAGCGCTTCCCCTCCATCAACTGCCAGGTTGTGTGTGACGCCCAGGGCATAATACTGAATGTGTATGCTGGCTGCCCTGGAAGCTACCATGATTCCCATATCTGGCATCTGATGCAGCTGTACCAGACATTTGCCAATGGGGACATCCCACACAGTCACCTAGTGGGGGATGCTGGCTATGCACTGGAGCCGTGGCTGATGATACCCATCAGAAATGCACACACACCTGAACAGGAACGCCATAATGAGGCACACACACAAACACGAAATGTAATCGAGAGTGTGTTTGGGCTGCTCAAGTCACGGTTCCGGTGCCTGGACACATCTGGTGGAGTCTTGCAGTACTCACCAACTACATGTGCCCAAATTGTCATGGTATGTGCTATGCTACATAATATGACCCTGCGAAAACAGCTGCAGTAGGACCAGCATGGGGCAGGGCCAAACAGCCCCCCACCATTGCCAAGGCCTGCACAGTCACAGGGTGACTCGGAGGAGGAACAACCTGAGCCTGCCCCAGTAGGCCTTGGCAAAGAGGCAACGCATAGCACATACACTGGCTCAGTAGGAACTCTGGAAATGATACCTCTCTCTGACTCGCACATATAGTAAAAGGGGTGCCTAAGTTGACACGACCTGCTTTCAAACATGTACAGGGAGTGCAGTATGTGCATCCGACATAGGCAGCCCTACAGCACCACCTGAGGCATGATTGCCATGTGTTAAGCAATGTAAAGCAGTGCTAAACAGCATTTACCACCATGTAGTTTCTGCAAACAGAATCACACACACCAACTAGTGCAACTGTGGTCAATGTTGAGTAATATTGGGAAAAGTCCAGCAAAGCTGGTGAATATTCAGCAATGCTGGACAAGCCTGGTCTAAGCAGGGCATAGCTGAACAAAAGCCAACATGCTCATATTTGCTTAACTGGCCCTTAATCAGTCTGGTCTGCTCATTATGAAAATATAAAGCAGTGATGGGCCTCGAACCCAGGATACTGTGCACTATAGTTAAAGTACTGAACCACTAAACCATGATAGTATTGCAGTGGTCAGCCAGTATGAAGGAATGTTGATAAGTCTATGCAAACTATTTCATGGAAACCCTGCAGGCACAGCATAATCCCTGTTGAGTTATGACACTAAGGTGAGTTCTGCAGTAAGAACAGAACTTGACTTCCAACACACACACACACACACACACACACACACACACACACACACACACACACACACACACACACACACACACACAGTATAAATGTTAATATTGGTCATGTTCACACACATCCACAAATGTAGTGGACCTCAGATCGCAACATACTGAAAGGTCACACTGGGCATGCTCACACACTTGAATAAATGAGACAAATGTCAGGCAACAAAACATGGAAAGCCTGAACTAGGCATGCTCAGACACTTAGGCCATGTCTGAGTACAACAGTGGGCCACACATATCTGGCAGTTGCATGTGTAAACCCAGGAACCTCTCACTATCAAGCAATCCACCCTATGCACACAGTTACATGAAACAGACACATATATAATGTAGTGGAACCCTGTCATAATCAAATATGTTCTGCATATACCTAAGTTGTTCATAGAAACTGGGAAAGCAAAGTTGATAAAGACCTGCAAACAGTATCAGCAATAAATATTGTGCATCCCGAACATAAGCATAGGTTCAGAGGTCGATACTAGGCTATCTGCCCTAGGGCATGTACAAGCCTAGCCAGAGTGTGTTTGGCTTTTGCAACCCTGTCAGATTACTACACTGTGCCAGTGAATAGTAGGTCACACACGATAGCCCATGTATGTCTAGGCTAGTGTGCCTCTGTGTAGCAGGGACATAGAAGATATCCCAGGGGTAAACATACAATCACCCATACAGCCATCAAGATGTCCCCTGTAGGTGGTCAGTGGGTGGCTCTGCCTATGTGAAACTGTGATCACAATCCGGAGTGAGTGGAGGCCCTGGGATAAGACTCTGTCCCTCCAGCATGTCCAATTAACATCTGTGCTGAGGTATATGTCCCTGGAGTGTGTAGCTCCAAGGGAGTCGGATATCCTGAGGTGGAGCATGTCCAGTAATTCTGGGTTGGGTATTTCTGTAAACAACAGGCACACATCATATCCGAGTAGGTGGTAAGCAACTGAATATAGCTGGAGTTACTGCATCTGAACTGTGCAGGTCATCCGTGTGAGTCCCTACATCTGCCTGGTGAGGAACTTCTGTGGCCAGTACAGTTGCTGCAAGTGTTGGGTAAGGAACACCCCAAATGTGGCATTGTAACCAAGCATGGTTGTGATGAGTATAGGGGCACAATGACCACACTCGATCTACATGTGAAACCATATGGGATAAGGTGGCTTATATAGAAAGTCTGTCCAACCACTTTGGCGACGTGAATGTCAAAGGCGACAGTACAAACAAGTCATGTCCCCAATCACCTAACAACCCCTACCATTACTAATGGAGTACTACCTATGTGGTAATGTGTGGGCATGTTGCTATTCCCAAATGGGATGACTATGCAACTAATGGCATTTAGCTGTTGGCCATGGCTCAGGCACCAGTCATCCATCTCTGTGAGACCCTGTTTGAGTATGCATGACGCAGCCGGAGAGTTGATTATGGCACCCAGTTTGCAGTCAAGTGCGAACAAGGTCAGCCATATTCCCCCTGTGGTAGCCTGTACGTCAGACAAATATATACTGAACAAGAGAGGTCCCAGGACCGAGCCGTGTGGGATGCCATGTGTAAGTGGTGTATAGTCAGACATGGCACCTGCAATTCTGACCATGTGGGTGCTAACCCTGATCCAGGTATCAATCCACCATGTGAGATATGTGTCCATATCGACGCTGGTGAGCCTATGCATAATGGCCCAGTGGGTTATTGTGTGGAAGGGGTTTGCAAGGTACAGGTAGGCTGTGTGGACAACTGTCCCTATGTCGATGGATCTGTTAACCGTGTAAAGAATACAAACATGTTCAAGAGGCAAGATCTGCCCACAACAATGCTGAAATGTGTAGGACACAGTGTCGGTAGGTTCCCGATGTGTATGTGTAAGAGACCCATGACAATACGCTCAATAGCGTTGCAGAACAGGCTAGTTAGGCTTATAGGGCAATATTGTCTGTGGTCCGTTGTGGCACCAACTCTGTGTAGTGGAACCACTGTCGCTGTACGCCATTCCATGGGTACATATCCTGTAGTAACTCCGATATCGCACAGTGATGTAATGTGAGGGTTACGTCTGTCATGAAGCTTGTGTAAGATGCATGCCGGGACACCATCTGGTCCCATTCATGCTGTGAGGTATGCTTTGGGGAGGGCAGCAATCACCTGTTACTGTGTGATGTCAGGGAGGTTACACTCTGTTGGGATGGATAGTTGCTCCCTAAGGAGGATGGGGGGGAGACATCTGCACTGAACCTGTTTGCCAGGATGTTGGCAATGCCAGTGGGTTCAGGGTAAGTTTAGTCAGTATGCAGTAACACACAGGATATCAGTGAGTGTCCAGCCAGGTTCCTGACATAACTGAAGAAGGCCTTGTGATAGTCCTACGTGTCTGGTGCAATTGTCCGTGAGAAGCAGCCCTTAGATAAGTTCATGAGTGATCGTAGCTCTCTGCTAGTACAGATCACAGATGCTTTCCCTGTCTGGGATTGTGCTCTATCATGTAGTAGCTTCCTCCTGATGTTGTACAGCTTATTAATGGCTGGGGCCTACCAGACAGGTCCCCTGCCATTGGAGGAGTGAGTCCTGTTGTTATTTGGGATAGCACAATCCATGCAGTCCACTAGGTGTCCATAGAATGTGTATGTAAAGGATTCAGTCGGAGCCGTATTTGCCACTGTCTCAGGGCCTCTGAAGGATACCACCTTGCTTTGGTGAAGTGAGACGTTGGCTCATGAGAAGTTCGCCAAGATTACCCAGGATGGGTGTGTGGAGGGTATATGTATGTCCAGTGAGATATATGTATGTTCCGACCTTACCAATAAGTGGTATATCGCTGGTGTAGAACATAGAGTTCCCATGTTGGTGATGATCAGGTCCAATATGTATTCCCCCTTGTGGCTGTGGTGATTGGTTGTGCCATAGCATATGAATTAACAAATTGTAGCGACTGTAGGGCGAGGGTGTTGGGGCTTGAGTAGCATCCCCAGTCAATATTTGAATATTTGAAGTCACCCAATATAATGGTGTTTGTGGAGACCTTCATATTCTCCACTGTTCCCAGGAATGCCGAGTGTGGTTCCTGAGTATGGGAGGGTGGTCAGTAGCAGGCAACAAACTGAAAGGCAGTTTTGCACAATGGTAGTTGTATATGTATGGTCTGTGATGCTTTGTGCAGTGCTACTAACCCGGAGGTGTGTGTATCTGTGATGTATATGGATACTCCCCCTAGTTGTGTTGTCTGTTCCAAGTCCTGTGGTCAGAAAGCATGGTATGAAACATAACCTGGTAGTGCTGGTGTGCATATGTGAGCCTGAACTAGGCATCTGTTAGTGCACAGGTATCGCTATCCTCCATACTGAGGAGAGTCCTGAGTGGCTGCAATAGGAGGGTAACACATCTGGTGTTGAGCAGCATTACCCTTAGTGTCATTTAACCTGTAATGTCTATGGAGGTGGGTTTGTCTTTTGAGCCCTGCTCAACAAATGCACTATGGTGGTAGCAAGAGCCTTAGCCAGCATTCGAAGGTCCAAGGGTGACAGGTGCAAGCTGTCCATAGTGAAGCTACGTGGCATGTCGAGCATGTCACCACAGGCTGACAGACACTGTATCCCCTATGAATGACACCAATTTGTTAGCCAACTGTTAAACATGATATGTTTGTCTGTATACTGTGATATCATAATTGGTGGGTGTAAGATGCTAGACAAGGTCAGGGTCATACTGGCCTGGGCTACATGATCAGAGTGTTCCTCCATGTACCATGTCATGTGGTCCAGGGAGTAACGTCCAAGGTTTGACGCAGCAGTATGGACAATGATGGTGCCAGTCGTGTATTGTTTTGGAGTGACCTGACTGCATGTGTTATGTGGCAGATCCTGGCACCCGACAGACAGTCCAAAGTGACTATTTCCATGTTTGGGCTGGTGAGTGGTACGTCAGTGTGTCTGACAATAAGTGTCACTTATTACAAGTGTATTAGGTGTGTTGTCTAGCCCGAAGGGCAGTGATTGTGTGGCACACTGACATTGTGAACTATGTGATATGTGGATATTGTAGTGGGGTAGCAGTTGTGTGTGTGCCTGCTGTGGAGGTCTCTGCTGCTTAGGCAGAGTTAATTCACAGCATCCGAGTATGTCTATGAGTGATAATGTGGTTTGAGTGCTGTCGCCAGAGGATATGTGAGACTGATATGTGGTGTGTGGGGTTACCTTCACCACCTGATCAACTGTGCCAGTCATGGGTCGAGAGAATTCAGCACCCTGCATGTCTCTATAGGTGCATCTCACACATATATCTGAGTTTGTCTGGAGGAGGAGAGGGTTGTCTGTGTACATGAGGCAAATGTGACATTGTGTCAACATCACAATATTCACCAGCTGGACTAGACAGTACACACGGAACTGACCCCTGGACATGCCGGGATATTATGATGACATACACTGTATCCAGATCACAAAGGACCAGTAGGGTGTTAAGTGTGTAAAAGAGTATAACAGGGATTAGTGCTCAGGTTCGTTGATGTTCTGTAAAGAGTAGTTGAGAAGGAGTCCAGACTGTATCATGACACCCCTGACAGCTATGTCATATATAGCAATGTACACCCATATATGTCCTGAGTCAGGGCCAACTGTACCTGACTGACAATGCCGACATCCTGACAGACAGGCCCATATACAGACCCACCTCCCACTGATGATAGTCCATATCATCATACCAGGAGATATCACATGTAGAATGGATGAACAGCTACCCCCAATGCCAAAAGCATGGCAGCAACTGGAATACATTGATTCCCAATGTGTGTCATGCATAAACTACAGAACAAACAGATCCTGCACCTGAACAGTCAGCTGAGCCTCCCCCCTGCACAGGATGTGGAACCGTTGAATGTGTTACAGCAACATATTAGCACTCCACACAAGTGTTGGTGCACAACAGACCATGGGAAGTACAGTCCAGTACTCCTATGAAGTCTGATCCACAAGGCCATGGAGTCCATCATGCTTGAAGTCATAAACAGAGCTATTGGAAGCTGACATACACACAACCCTACTAACTGAGGTATGTTCATGTGCGGATCATGGTTCCCAAACATGCTAGACTGTTTGCAAGGCAGCCACCCAGGACATACATCACTGAACACAGCTACACATGTCTCACATAGACTTTGAACAGCCCTTTACCAACATCCCAGACACATGTAGTACCCACAAAACCAACAAGCTGTGCATAAATATGTGTTGACATATGAAGGAATGTCAATGTGTCCACAGATAGATCACACAAGGTAAGGATTATGAGTTCCTGTTCAAGCTGATGACACCCAACAACCCACATGGAACCATTCCTGGAATGGCATAAAACAAAGTGTACACACATTACCATGTCCAGTCTGATGATGTTACTATCCTATAAATACAGCAGGAGAAGAGAAACCAGCCAGTGAAGAAAATAGCGCGCCATGTTAATGCGTCTCTCTCTCTCTCTCTCTCTAGTATCATAACATAGTTAGGTAGGGGTTTGAATCCTGCAAACGCTGAGTGTGTGTGTGTGTGTGTGGGGGGGGTGCGTATGTGTGCAATTGTCTTTGAAAGGAGTGCCCTTTTTGGAGACTGGCAAAACACACTACAAAGGTACATTCCTCTTCGGAAAGACTGATGATGTCACCATCCTACAAATACAGATGGAGAAGGGAAACCACCCAGTAAAGCAAATAGCGTGCCATGTTAATGCATCTCTCTCTAGTATCATAACATAATTAGGTAGGGGTTTGAATCCTGCAAACGCTGACTGTGTGTGTGTCACTGTTGGTCAATGCAGTGTGGGTTTTGCTTTTACTATGGTATGACATATTATGATTGCAACAGTAAGTGCATTGCACACATCAGGTATCTGTGGTGCAAAAATATATGTGTACATGTCCCCTCAATCAGTACATAGGCGTGAAGCCTGCATACTACATGAATACATTTGTTTCCTTTGACAGGTTGTGCCACTGCTTCTCAGATCGTAGGTCACATATGTATGTATGTGACAAGGCCGTCCACTGTCGTGATCTGTGGCCAAGGTCATCTGTGCCACACACACCCATGACAGTTACCTAAGAGTAGTGTGAGTGAGAGTATATGTCAGACATGTTCATACACAACAACGACTACCAATTATGGACAGTCTTTATAGGTGTACAACTGTCTTGTGGATATGCATTCAGGCCTCTAATGTCTTATGTGATACACCTTGGGACTCCACAATACCTATGGATATGTGGATACCAAGGGACACATGACATAACATGAGGCTGTATGTACATATTGGTACCCAACATACATGTTGAGGGCTACCACCTGTGTGGTACTGTCGGGATAGTATGTATAGTACATGTGAATGACTATGCAATAGTTGGCTTACTGCTATGCAGCACGTATCAGACAACAGGTATCTGTCTGTATGATAACCTTGTGTAGGATATGCGTCCCATCCAGGGAATGCATTGTAGGCCAATGCATGCATTTCCAGATTTGGATTGACACATCCCTAGTGTGTTTGCATGTACCTAAGGGGGCTATATGCCAAACAGGTGTGGTCACAGGAATGGGTGGCGGTCATTACCCCTGGTCAGTGTTATAGTGTAGCACCGGAAGGATCCAACTGTTACTAAGTTCCCTATGACTGTGTGTCATTTGTTAGGACATCATCCAATGATTGCTTATAGTCATGCTGTTGAGGCTGTGTATACTACCAGACCGCAAATCATTGACAGATATTAACAGTATCACCCACAGCATAGTGTCAACCCATATCATACACACATGTCTACCCATGTTAGTACATAACTGTAGTAGAATGCATAGTGGCCATTGAAAGATACTACAAGATGTTAACAATGTGTACAACAGGGTATGCCACACGTCCCATGTGTCCACTATGCATGTACATGCAGACAGTGCACACCCACCATGTTCACAGATGTACACTTGCTAATCTGTACTGCACACATCACACACATACTGTCCACTCACTAACACATGCTGGCAACACATTACACTTCAGCCAAGTGGCACATGGGTGGACAATACATACTCAGACCTAACAGTGTTGTAAACAATGCTACATTGACAATCACAGCTTTGATGCATAATGTCTGCTCAGATATACCTACAAGGATGTCATTACACTTTCCTGTTGACAACTTGCTAATATTGCTACACTGCTATAGTGTCACCCTGTGCATCAGCACCAGGTTAGCCTGTTCCTCCATCAATGTTACAGATGACAGGAGGCGACACAGGTATCATCATATGCACAGGGTGTTTTGTTGTTTGCCAGAGCCTGACATTGACCCATCCAATCGATGTTTGTGTGTGTGTGTGTGTGTGTGTGTGTGTGTGTGTGTGTGTGTGTGTGTGTGAGGGACAACAGTACAGCATGGGCCAATGTTGATGTAATGTGTGTGTGTATGTGTGAGCCCTAGTTGTTTGGTTAATGTGTGTGTGTCTGAATGCACACAGCTCCACCATGTGGCTGCCATATACGGTAGTTTGTGGGACAGCCACAGACTGTACCTGCTAGGCTGTACAGATCACTGTCTCTGGCCATGGACACAGTACCTGTGCCTGGCAGGGGTGCTACAGACAGTATTGGGTACCAACCCTGACTGGGTACTGTCATCAGAGGCAGAGGTATGACGACTGGACCCATGTCCCTGCTGGGACTGGCCAGAGCCACGTGCTCATGGTCTACTGGGACGGTCAATGGACAGGCCAGCCCCAGCATTGCTGGGGCTGGTACTGCCACTACGGGAGTGGCTGTGAACTGTGGGCCATCCGTGACCACTGCCAGCTGTTGCTGTTGCTGGCATGCATCCGCCGCGACGTTGCAACCATCCAGCATGGCCTTGGCTCATGGAAGACATATTGTGGAGGGCAACTAATGTCTACTCCCAATGTCTATCAATGACCTTGGCGGTGTAATGTGCCCTCTGTGCCCTAAGTCCCTGTCTGGTGTTCCATTCCATATGTGTCTGAGCCTGCATTACAGCCCAGAACATACTGGATGTTGTAAGACCTGTGAGGGCACACCTGCCAGGGGCAATATGACCAGCGGTGCTCCTCCGAGAAACCCTGGACCTCTGCCTATGTGGTACCATTCCAGGAATATGGCTATGGCTGCTGTGAGGGGATGCAAGTGCCATGGGTACCACACTCTCCTGGTCAATGCCAACTGTATGCTGTCCCTCGCCTATGGCCATTGGTGGTGAGGGATGTATTGACAGTATGAGTGTGCGCATAGATGGGGTTGAACGCTGTGTACTGTCGATTGGCGGGCCAACAACAGACCCTTCAAACCTTCCTGTGCCAAAATACATGTCTCATCATCACCACTATTAATGGCAGTGGCTTCAGGTTCCCTGCCCCCTAACTCAGCACCTGTGAGAGGAAGACAGAAAACACACTTTATGGTTTGCACATGAACACATGCACACATGCACACATGAACACATGCACACATGAACACATGAACACATGCACACATGCACACATGCACACATGCACACATGCACACATGAACACATGCACACATGAACACATGCACACATGAACACATGAACACATGAACACATGAACACATGCACACATGCACACATGCACACATACACACATAAACACATGAACACATGAACACATGCACACATGCACACATGAACACATGAACACTAATACACTCCTCACTACAGGACATACACACACACACCAGCAATCCAACACATACTCTATAGTGGTTGAAGGTGGGTGTCAGTATCGCAAGGTAAACAGCCACCACATACATGTCAGCATGCAGAATATGTGTTGCACAAGACCATGCAGTGCAAGTGTAGGTGCCCCTATTTAATGGCAGTATACATGGCTTTGATGCAACTGTGTAATTCAGTGATTGGCTACACCCTGGAACACAATGTGTACATGGACACAACATTGCTGTGCAGGTATTATCAGCTCTGCAATGCCTTGTGCACCATCACTAACAAGTATACATGCCATGGCTGCATATGTTATCTGTGTGACATATAGATATCCATGTCTGAGTACAGTGTCTGTGTCCATAGCAGATAATAGTGGGCATGGGTGTAACACATGCATGCTATGCACACACATGGGATGAGTGGTGCATGTTGACGTGAAGGAATCCCAATGCTTGACATGGCCAGTGTACAGTGGTTATGGTGAGTGTGGGACATATTGCAGATATGTTGGTGCCAGACATGGCATGGCATGCTACACAACTGCAACATCAAACACCACACATACCCAATGTGTGTCAGGTGACCTATACACCCACTAGCATTCCAGGACATATATGTGACACTTTGGATGGCGACTGCTGTGCATATTGTGTATACTGGCATTTGTAAGCACACACACAACATGTTATGCATGTTGTGTATAGGTGCATATGTTTGCACACACACAACATTGAGGTGCAAAGCAATGACTGCTATGAGTAGTACTGTGGTCACTGTAACTGGATGGGGTGTAGTACCCTGTGCCATCATCAACATGCATCTTGTGGTCACTCACAGCTACTAATGTGTGCAAGACCACCACCTAGCATTCTGTACCTGAACTGCAGTGATGTGGCTACATTTACAATTACACAGCCACCTTGTACATGGGTGTGTGAGGTGCCCAATAGGGAGCATTGCCTAACATGACTGTGTTATGTGTTGCAGAGTGTTGCACAGCCCCATGATAGGCCTCTACCTCTGAGGTACATCGTGTGTGTGCATGACATGTGGGATACTGAAGTGTGACCTTACAGCGGGTGTGTGGTAATGCCAAATGTAGCATGTTTTCGTGTACTGCGTATGATAAACGTGTTCTGTTGTGTACAGCTGTAGCAACTATGCATATTCAATGTGCAGTACAGTGTTGCCACAATTGTGTCTGCTGCACTGTGCATTGCATGTGATTGAGTCAGCTATTGACTTTACTGAGATGATTGATGTCTCACAACAAACATGCACAGCATGCATTATGCGTAGGTGTGTTACGTGTACATGGCCTACACCTCATCTATGACATGCACATTTCATTACCAATATTAAAGTGTTAACACACTCACCAGCATGTATCGTCTGCCCTGCTGTCACACCAGAGGGACCTACAAGAATATGACACAGTTTGTCAGTGGCCACAACTGTGGCATTGCTACTGTGAGTGTGCTAAACTATAGTGGAACAACAGTCAACAGTCACAGGTGTACAGATACTATTCCAAATATCAGTACTGCACATGATAGGCAGCACAACTGCTAAACACACAATACACATTTCACATATGCATATGCTAACTATACAGGTAATGGTAGTCTACAGCTAGGGCATATTACCTGCATGCTCCATGTCATCCTGCTGTGTGGCTCCGGCATCCATGATGACACATGTGTGATGCTGTTGCTGCTGTAGGCCAGGAGCCACCACGCTTAGGAGCAGCTCCTCCACTCTGGTGAGGGGGATGTATGGCCGCCCTACCACCTGTGGCAAGCTGTTGCCTATGGATATCAGACGCACGCTGCTGGACATGACTAATTAAATCACTGCAGTGATGGCGTACCTGCTCATATGTCCGGTTATGCATATCTATGTCATTTACCCGGCAAACAAGTTCTTGCCACAGTGCAGTACGCTCATGGTGGTGCTGGTTGGCCCTGGAAAAAAGCAGGTTATAGTGCTGCACCAGGCTGTTCTGGATTTCCTGCTCCTCTGCAGCTGTGTACGATGGATTGTGTTGATGAGCCATATCCCTGGAAGTCAATTAAATGATATGTGTGAGCAAGTCATGTAGCACACTTAACATTATGAAGTACATATGTCACTTAACTGCCATATATAGCATCTATCTGTCTATCAGATGATACACACATTTAATACCACATATCAGTGCTCAGCCCACAACTGGCTGACAGTGCCTGCCACACTCCATTTAACAAACCAGTATACACCAGTAGTCGGCACACTGTTTGGGATACAATGCACAACCTTGTCCTGTGGGTACATATCAAGCTAATGCATGAAGACATATGTCATCCAATGCATTGAATGAAATGTACATTTACAGTATTACCAGTAAACCACCCTAGTCTTTGATGCCATACCCCTACCTAACATATGTGCACGGTTGTTAATATAGCTGGCATACTGCTGTAACAGAGTATACATGTTGCTAGGTACACACACATCCCTGTAACACACATGTGATTGCGGGCATGGTACAGGCATCATTACACACACATCATACATACATACAACACACAAATGTATGCCAACACAGATGAGCATTACCTGTGTATCTTATAGTACTGTGTGCCCCTACTTACAGATACCTATGCCTGAGGTATGTAATCTGTGCAGACTACAGGAAACACACAAGACAGTGTTAACAGGGAATGTGAAAATACACCATACTGTGCTATTTAGGCCTACAGCTTCAGGAAGTACAACAGTTCATATGTGAGCTGGATTCACCAGCAGTGCCACTTACTGAACATACATGTATTGCTTCAGACTACAATGGGACACCACAGTGGTACACAAGGAACTACGTCAAAACATATGCCATCCTACTATGTCTGCATCCCAATAACTGACACATCTTTCTCTGGCCTCACACCTAGGACACACACTACCATGACAGACACAACCTCAAACTAAGCTATCACACCTTTACATACAGTCACTCTCACACTCATTCCACCTCACATAGCAGGTATTGCACTGAGTACATGTGTGTGTGCATTGTGTCATAGGTAGGTAATACGCTATTGGCCCTAGGACCTAGAGCAGCCTAGCCATATGCTACCCTGCCCTTTGACACACATATAATGTAATTTCACTTGCTCCTCTCAACCGGATACACAGAGGTGACTCCCAGGGCATATTACCAATCTCCAAAACAATCATCAGGGGTATGTATGACATCTGCTAATGAGGGGCCTTGTTTGTTAATGCTGGGTGGTTCACTCCACAGTATGGCATATTTGTGGATAGGAACCTGTACCTCCAGCATGTGCTGTTTAGTGAGGTGACAAGGATTAGGGCCCTAGGTCATATAGCCTGGTGGGATTGTGAGGGGTTGTCATGGTGGTTGGCCGACTGCTATGGGTGTGACATACCTCTGTATGTCCGGCAGTGTTAACCTCTGGGTGGGCGGTATGCAATGCACTCTAGCTGTGGTTTTGTGAGTCAGTCTGCATAGGGCATGTGTTTGAGGGCAGTATTACTCTTTGTTAGGTATGTCTGTGGCCTTTCCACTTGCTGCAGTTGTCATGTGAGGTACATACCACATGGGGCATTGTGATGAGTGGAGGGGAACACTGACCTATATTTCCCTAGATGACACACCTTTTGTGATGACACGTACCACGTAGACAGATCACAGGACTACTGTGGCACTGTGATTATCAAAGGGGAGCCTACTATCCACCTGTGTCCCATGTTCCCTTCCGACACCTTCAGTGTTAGGCAGGCTACCATCTATGTGGTAGTTACTGCGTAAGGTGCTTTGGAATGGGGTATGGCACTGCAGTATCAACACTAGTGTTCGGTCCATGCCTTGGACAACAGGTACATATGACCCCGTGTCTCCCTCTCTCTCTCTTTATATATATATATATATATATATATATATATATATATATATATATATATATATATATATATATATACATACATACATACATACATATATATATATATATATATATATATATACATATCTATACATATCCATACATATCCATACATATCCATACATATCCATATATATCCATACGGGTCTACTTCTGTTGGTCGACAACCCATATCACTGACACTCATTTGGTCGACAGCTCATTTGGCTGACAAAAAGTATTCAAGGCAAAAACCTGGAATTTGCCCCCCCTCCCCATTGTTGTGTGACTGTGGAGTTGTTATATACAATTGGGGTGTGTGGGGGGCACAGCCCCCCACATTGGGGGTGTGTGGGGGGTGAAGCCCCCACCTAGAATGTCTGTCGATCAAATGAGCTGTCGACCAAATGAGTGTCAGTGATATGGGTTGTTGACCAACAGAAGTAGACCCATCCATACATATCCATGCATATCTATCTATATCTATATATATCTATACATATCCATATATATCCATATATATCTATATATATCTATATATATATCCATATATATCAATATATATCTATATTTATCCACATATATCCATATCTATCTATATATATGTATATATATATATATATATATATATATATATATATATATATATATATATATATATATATATATATAAATATATCTATATATGTATATATGTATATATATCTATATATCTATAATTCTATATATGTATATATGTATATATATATATATATATATATATATATATATATATATATATATATATATATATATATATATATATATACACATACATCTAAACATCCATTGCTGTACATATAGCTGCACATATAGGCACATATACTGGCCACCTTTCATGGTGGGGATGTCAATTATGCAACAGTTGTGAGACACGGTTATGTAATACTATTGCACAATGTTGTACAGAATGCATTCTGCTGTAATCAGGCCGTATAGCTGTAGCAGGCCTCACTGCCTGTAGCTCAGTCCCACAGCATTTAATCACCACATGACATATACCAGCACTGCTTGCTGTCTGCAATGCCACACACTACCACCTACTTACATATGTGCACATAGCAGCCTTCAACAACATACATATGTCCAGCCTTCACTAACAGTTGCAGTATGTCCCTTGCCCTATGGAAATGTGCATGTACATATAGATACGGACTGCTGCCACATATGGATGATTCACAGTATGTAGAGTACCCTTCAGACACATCATTCGGATGTCAGCAAATGCATATCTGTTACATACCTTACCTTTGTATTTCCCACCTCCGTCTGTTGTAGGTGTTTTTTTTTTATTTTATTTTTTTTTTTGGTTTTTAGTTTCCTCTGTGTGTTGGTCTTTCTTTTAAGTGTCTGTCTCCTACTGCCTGTTTGTATCAGTCTGTCTGTCTGTCTGTCTGTCTGTCTCTCTCGCTTGTGCTCTCTCTCTCTCTCTGTCCCTCTCTCCCAGTTGGTGCAATGCTATTATTGCATGTGTGGACAGCAGATACAGGCTGCTTTTCTAGGTATCTGCACATGTGCATGTGATGGCCTCTGCACCAATTGGTACCCACCATTTAGTAATTGCATGCAGCCTGCTGTGTGGTAATTGCAGTTCTCACTGTGAATTCAGGACACTGCTATAAAACAGTAGGTTACGTAGGCATAGCGCTTTCAGTTTTGCAAGGTGGGGACCATGCTTCTTTGCTATGGACACTGTTGTCTCAGTCAGAAGGTTGGTATATGTCTCATATCTGCAGCTGGGTTGTAGCCAGTGAAATGCATGTTGTACTGAAATCTGATGGTTGCTTCTTCCAGTACACTCTTCTCAGTGTGTAGATTTACTCACACCTCCTAATGCTAATACTGGATACATGGGACTATATACTTTATTTTCGAATTAGAGAATTAACTGGCATGCAACAGTAGTTATTGCAATGTATTCCTATGGCTTTCCTATTTTCCCTTTACATTCACTCATTGGAATGCATGTTATATTTCTTTCAGCACTAAGTTATTGTATATCTGCTGTGGCTTAGTGGTACGTCATGCAGACTGGTGAGTCCAACGTATGGGGTTTGAGACTGACAAGGATATTTTATTTTGCTGCTGAGCCGTACAAGTGCCCTGTCATACAGAGTGACTAAGGCACTTTTAAGCAGTTGTAAGCGGGTTTACACGGGTTTGCATGATGCTTAGCAATGCTAAGCTAAACTTAGCTTAGCTTATTTTATGTTAGCTATACTAAGCTAAGCTTGGCTTAGCTTATCATATCTTAGCAATGCTAAGCTAAGCGCACACATGTGCACACTGGTGCAAACCCGCTTGCTGCTGTTTACAAGTGCTCACTCCCGCTAACCCCTGCACTCATTTCTTTGACAGAAAAGTAAATGGGGAGATAGGAATGTGGTGATAAAGGGTGCACAAAGAGGGGAAGACAGTAAGGAAACCAGCTCGGGATGTACAGGATGGGTGTGGAGAAGGTCCATAGCTGCCCGTTTCTTTACCAGCAACAGCTGTGCATATGCAATACATTAGGAGGGATATTTGAAAGCTTCCACCCCTGAGAGAGGGGTGAGGACAACTAAGTATGTTGTACTACCGATTATGAATATCAGGCACATACACTGTTTGTGAACTGCGATACTGTCATTAGTACGTTACTCACATCTGAACATTTTGTGGTTTGTTTGTGTTGACATTGGCACAGTCTGCACAGGACAAAAGGAATTGTTTCACTACTGTGTATGCCTACCTACACCTTTGGTTGTGCCTGACTACATGGGTATATAGTACCTTTGGGTAGGGGTGCAGAACTGCAGAGTGCATTACTTATTATCATGTGATGTTTATCTTGCTGAACATGCAGAGTTGCTGTGTACCTGCAAGTCTATAATGACTAGTAATCTGTCTGAGTAGCTCCCACCTGTGGACATATCCAGATGGTAGACAGAGGTTAGCCTAGTATTCATTGACTGTGCACCACACCAGTCTTTTCAGCACCTGAACAATGGCATTGTCACAGCTGGTTGCTAGCAGTACATGGCTACATCCTTTGATATTTCTGTGTTGTACTCCTACATAAGGGCATGCTTGTGGAATTCATTTTACAGCTATTCACAGAGTGTGTAACAGCAGACAGGCTGATATGCCTGTGTGTTTCTGACTCTTCCAGGCCTCAGATACTCTCAGGTATATATTTAACAGCATCAGGGAAAGGTACATATCAATGGGATACACCTGTGATATATTTCAGATATTTTGCAGTTGCGAGTTTGGGGGATTCTGAGCATATGTATTACTACACCTTTTCTGATGTGCAAGCAGTGTCTACTCTCACTTATTAACATTTATCATTAAGTGGGATTCCCCACCTTTCTGCCTACTGTTACTACATTTTACAGGGAGTCTGATGGGCACAGCTAACATTTGTTTGCAAATCAGGGACATCCCTGTAAACCAGTCACAGTTGGGAGGTCTGGCCTCTGACCTATTCAAATATGCCAGTGTTTATCCTGCTCTCATACTGTGTGGGGTTTGTAAGGTGCTACTGTAACATTATTCCCTACTAGCATGGCTGGTTCTCTTTTCACAGTCATGTCATGCAATTCCACAACACTTGCTGGTTAAGGGCCACAGAACATGATTTGTGTTATGCCATTCCTATTCTCCCTTTACATTCACTCATTGTAATGCATGATATATTTATTTCAGCACCAAGTTATTGTATATCTGCTGTGGTGTAGTGGTACTTCATGCAGATTGGTGATCCCAAGGTCTGAGGTTTGAGACTGACAGGTGTATTTTATTTTGCTGCTGGGCAATACAAGGGCCCTGTCATACAGAGAGACTAAGGCACTTTTAAGCAGTTGTAAGCGGGTTTGCGCAATGCTTAGCTAAGTGCACACATGTGCACACTCGCTTAATCCTGCTTACTACTGCTTAAAAGTGCTTACTCCCGCTAACCCCAGCGCTAATTTCTTTTAAAGAAAAGAAAACGGGGAGATAGGAAAGTGGTAAAAAAGGGGGCACAGAGAGGGAAAGACAGTAGGAAAACAAGCTCGGGATGTGCAGGAAGGGTGTAGGGAAGGCCCATAGCTGCCAATTTCTTTACCAGCAACAGCTGTGCATATGTTGAAAATTTGTAGTGAGATTTGAAACCTTCCACCCCTGAGAGAGGGGTGAGGACAACATAGCTTGTTGCACTGCCAATTAGAATTATCGGTGTACATGTCCAATGGACATGTGTGCGAAATGGGAAGTTATGTATGGGGCGTAATTATTGTTCGGGTACAGATTGCCCCCCTTTTTTTTTCTAGGTGAGAGTGGTAAGTGAGGTAGAGGAAGTAGGTATATTTGGGGAGGTAGGTTGGGGAGGTAAACAGACAAGGCAAACAAGACACATACAGGGGCAGAATTTGACACATGGGGTGGGTGAACACAATTGATGGGGAAGGTTGTTTGGAAATTGCAAGCCCATGAGCCCACAGATGGTAACAGTGGAACTGAGATACCCACCCATGGGCAGTCACCACTGCACCTTCACAGCCCCGAGGGTGACTGTGCTGGGGGCTGAGTAGGACGGGCAGGCTCACCCAAGAGATGTGCCACTCTCGCCTCAAGCTGGCGTAGGGGATCAGCGACTGAACACTGGATCTCCCTACACACCACAGCCCGGACCCTTCAAAGGGTGACAGGTGGCCCTTCTCCACCCATGCTTACACAGGGGGATGAGCCCCATCTTCTGCAGTGCTTCCACCCAAAGGTAGCACAGGACCAACGGAGGAGGGGAGCCCGGGCTGGGCACCAGAGCTGCTGGTGCCAGATGCACTCGCCAACTGAGGAAGGACAGGTGGGTCTGCTGGGACCGGTCTTCCCATATGTTCTGTGATTAGGTGTGTTTAATTACAACATAAACAACAGCGTTCCAGATTGGTTGTAACAGCATGCAGTAATATTCCCATTAACCCAACACACCAAGGTTCCAACAGTTGAACAGCAAGCATAACACATGCATATATTGAACAACAGTGGATATTCCAACAGCATGCAGGGATGTTTGGTAGCAACAGGCCACCATGAACATGGTGTTTGAACAGGGCACATGCATCAACATGAATGCAAATATTTATAAAACAATAGGACATATGTCCCAACAAATATTTAAGATTACACATACCCATTGAGGTGTGGAATTGCATGGTTTACACAGAAACAGTAGGGTGTAGAAAAAAACCTCTGTTAGCATCTTATAAACATTTTTACTCTACACTACAGTCCTAGTGACTGCAGGTGTATATTCCCTACATGTATTATTACACTTGCCACCATGCATTGGGTTGTGTAGTGGGTTTGGCTAGTTCAATATATACTTGACCTATATCTGAAATACTAACTGTCGAAGATGCAGATGTTACTGCTACATATTTCATGGTTGCATTTATATTTCTTTATCTACATATCTGGATGTTTTCACATGACATTTTCACTTCAATTTGTACAGAACACTGCATTTATTGAAGCACACTCACTTTTCTGGGGAACATATTAGCATGCTACTCGTGTGCCAGATTTACTTATGCATGCCAGCCAGTAACTGACTGTTGAGGACTGT
The DNA here is from genome assembly GCF_019279795.1 of Protopterus annectens. NCBI lineage: Eukaryota > Metazoa > Chordata > Ceratodontiformes > Protopteridae > Protopterus > Protopterus annectens. The sequence goes on from NC_056728.1 coordinate 649,809,521, forward strand.
ATATATGTTTCACAGCTACTAGCACTTCCATCACCCACTTTATATGGGACTGCACAACTCTGGGTTGCCAGTACCTTTTCAAACAGTACTGTTTGTATAATGCAAGGGTACAACAACATTTCAGACTCTATGACACAGACACACTTTGGGTTTTAAACCTTTATTAATGACATTACACACTTTTCCACAGGCTCACTCCTTTATTTGTTTTAACGGTGTATATGGTAGACATGTTCAAGACATATTATACCTTTATTAATAGGTTAGCACACCCTTTTTTCAGGCTCATTCACTTATTTTATATGACAGTGCCTGCAGTGATATTATTCCAGACATATGTTGTCTTTCTTAATGGGTTACTACACTCTTTTTCTGCCTCTCTGACGTTTTTATCTGACAGTACATGCAGAGGACTTATTCAGGCAATTTTATGGCTGTATTATTGGACTACAACACTTTCTTTCATGCTCTCTGCCATATTTTATATAACAATACATGCAGAATAATCACTAACCTGCCTAGTGGCGCAGCCTTAGCAGCCTATCAGCATAGGCTTCTGATTCGTAGCACGGTCACCTGCAGCTGTAAGGTAAATGAAGGGATATTGAGACATACCTATCCGTTATACATACTCCATTATCAATTCTTACATACTGTATTCCATGGCTACATACTCAGTTGTGGGGCATCATGCATCTCACGGGCCTCCTGTATCCATTGGTTCAGGTGGTCCTGCTTTCGTCTCTTCAGGTCTGCATGGTGGTGACGGACCTGCTCACCAGTCCGAGGAATGCCTGTTGCACTGGTAAGGTCATGAGCTAACTGGTTCCAAGCCTCTGCCTTGTACTCCATCCCTTGGAACTGGCCCTGCAGGATTCTTGACTCGTGACGGTGAACAAGGAGCCAAACCATGTATTTGGACTCCTCGATGCCCCAACATTGTGCTCGGAAGCGTGTTCCCTCTCCGACACCAGACATTCTAACTGCAGATGTGAGCTACAATCAGTTATGGCATGTATTCCCGCCTGTGGGGCTTAAATATGCCGCATTTCCCACACTTTTTTGTGATTGGCCGTTTTGTAAAATTCTCGGCTGACTGCAGACCTGCTTAGTAATGGTTAAACTATCATTCGTAAGTATATGAATGTTAACAGTGGATGTTTCCCCTATGTTGTCATGACTTAGTGGTTCTGTACTTTGCTTCTGATGCACAGAGTCCTGGGTTCGAACCTTGTCATTCATTTTATTTTCATATTGTCCAGACAGGCTAGGGGGTGTGGCTGCATTTAAGCAACTTTACTCTACATTGCTCCTCGGTGCCCTGGTTGGCGCGGCGCACACGTCCGCGCAAACACATTGCGCTAGGTAAAGCGCCATTGAACTATTAGCAACTCAATTGTGCTGGGCAAAGCACTATTAAACTACGGGCAACTCTATTGCGCTGGGTGAAGCACTGCTTAACTGCAGGCAATTTTATATCAGGACCCTTTAAAATATTTATTTTCTTCACTGTTACATTGGCCATTTCACTGCTTTTTAGTAATGTTTAAACGTATTTGTCAGGTATTATTTCATATACTGATTTAAAACATAAATACGAAGGAGTGGTGGGACTCAAACCGTGAATGCCTCTTCTTTGTGCAAATGCTCTAACTTTACACTATTGCTATTTGGTGTGATTTGCATAAACATTCTTTCTTATGCTCTTCCATGTCTGAATTGCTAACTGCAGCAAAGCAATGGGCACACCCGTGCACACACTCACAAATACGGGCAGCTATTTTGGGAATTTAAATAAATATACTTAATATTTTGCGTTTTAGAACTATGATAGGGGTTTACAATATCAGGGAGTGTAGTGTTGGGTGCAGGGACATTTGAGCGGACTCGCTCTTGTGTGTGTGCTTTTTTTACTTTTGAAACACTTGCAGGGGCATGTACATTTAGACTGCTTGGCAGTCCGACATGCCCCCTGCTTTCTTACACGGTCCGTGTAAGACTTACGGTTGAGTCAGCATGCCCTCATGAATATTCATGGCACGCTAACGTCATACCATTCAACTGCAGCCTCTGAGTAAGACTTATTAAGTCTTACACGGAGGATTCATGAATCCGGGGGACTCTGTATTCCTGAGATGTCTGATTGTGATCAAATGAATTAATAAATAGATGCATAATAGCTACATAAGTTAAATTCATCCCATTGCTGTCGGACATATTCAGTGCTATCCATTACAATTCTTCCTACACACATGTGTGTGTGTTTGTGTCTATGTGTGTGTGTATGTACATGCACAAAAACACATATAGTACTAAAAGCTTATGCTGTACAGTCTATTAAATAAATTACTGTTTATATAATCTAAAAATGTATTTAATATAAAAAAATAGTTTTCTTCGGGCTGATTCGCATGTCTCATCTGCATTTCTTTTAATTTGAGTCAGGCTGCTTCAGTCCCCAGTCACCTGATTCATCCTATTTCAGTGGAAAAGGCCACTTTTTTACATCTAATACAACACATAGTTCCCGTTAAAATGTCTCTACCTCCCTGAAATGGAAGAAGACCTTATAATAATGTCTAGTCACCTAATTTTCCAAAGATGTGTGGAGGGTTGTGCATTAATGCCATGCTACTTTAAAAATTGCCCATATGAGTCTGGTACACTTTTTTCTTTATAGTAATCTTAATTCCATGCATCCTAGTCTTAAGAATGGTAAAGTCAACTAATTTTAAGAAATAAAATTAAAGAAAGAAAGAAGGGGGGGGGGATAAATCAGATAAATCTACTTTTCATTTGTGAGGGCTACAGCCCAGCAGTCCAGTACCCTACACTGCTCCTAATGGAATGTACTGGTAATGCCATGCCAGTGTAAACATTTTCTGTGCTGAATAAATCACTGTTATATGTGCATCATATGAGTTATCCTTAATCTTAAATAGTAAGATGAAATACCACATTAATAAAAAAAAGTGCTGATGCATCAGACTCAAGAAAAGGTAGACTGAATAACAACTGTCCACTCCTAAGTTCACAGCACCGTGACTAGAACAGATATAGTGAATAGTGCTTCTTGAATGTTGTTGATACAGAGCTGTAATGCTCTGAAAATGTTATTGAGAATTATTTGTCTGCCATAAAAATGTGACATTGTTTCATTCTGCCCAGGAAAGCACACCCCTTCTCCAGCAGAGTTTGCTGTTATAGTCTAGTAGGTGCATGAGTCTCCATACACATATGCACATCCTGTGTGGCACCACTTACTCATGAAAACTGAGTCTTTAAATATGAGATAGCCTTTACTCCTGCCTGTATTAAACTGAATAGTGACTGACTCACTATCAGGTGTTCAGTTCTGTGCAGGTATATATGTACATGCTAGCAATGCCCCTGCTATGGGTACCCCAACAGTGTTGCTCATTGTCTGACTGTTGTTGTGCTTGCAGTAGGTTGACATGAGGTGCATTGAATATGCCATCACCTTTCATCGTGAAAGATGCATGTGATCATAAGGTAATTGTTCAATGCTAAGTAATCTACAGGGCAGGATAATGCTTTGAGTCCATTCATTTGTTGAAAAAATGCCACCAGAAACGCTATCTTAAATGTATGCATACATTTAAATGGTCTGAATGAGTGTTTAGCCCTGGCCTTTGAGACTGGTGAGAAGTTCCATGGGAAAACAGCAGGGTGCTTTTTGTTCTTTCATTTCAGTAGTTTTATAGTGTCAAAATGTGTCTATCACATTAAACTGGAACCCATTGAAATGTCTTCCCTTAGATGAAGCAGTACATTATTTCAACTTTAAACTAACTAAAAACCAACTAAAAACTTTATTGATATTAAATGATGTCTTCCTACACACCCTTAACTCCATAGCCCCCATAAAAAAGAGAGTTAAACATAACCATGCTCCTTGGCTATCTAAGTCAACCAAACAACTGCTTATTAATAGAGACTGAGCATGGCACAAATGGAGAAAAGATAAGACCCCACCCAATGAAACCGCCTTCAAAATACTTAGAAACAAAACAAAACAGGCCATTAATCAGGACAAAAAGACTTACTTTTCTCAACAAATAAACACCCACAGTAATAATTCCAGGCTTTTCTGGAAATCTGTCAACTCATTACTAAATCCTGGCAGTACTCAAAACCCATCTCCATTTCCAGACAAAAGCCCAGTTGAAATCACTGAAATATTTAATAAAAACTTTATTGATATTATCCTTACATTAGTAAATGCAGGCAATACCCCAACCCCCCATTAACCTAGCCACCATACCTCAAGGCAATGTCATCTCTATACCATCCTTTAACTTCCAACATGTAGCAACCTCTCAAATACAAACATTACTTGGCAAATTGAAATGAAGCTCCTTATCTGCTGATAATCTCCCCCCAGATTACCTCAAAATTAGTGCTAAGGCAATAGGTTTCCCAGTAAGTATCCTTATAAACTGATCACTTGCAGAACACACAGTCCCCCAGCTCTGGAATAAATCCATAATCACCCCACTTCATAAAGATGGAAACCCTCATGACCTGTCTAATTTCAGACCCATTTCCATGCTGTCCCCTCTAGCTAAAATAATGGAAAATGCATCCGCAAACAACTTGTTGAATATCTAACCAGCAACAACCTACTATCCCCCTCACAACATGGTTTTGACCATCCCACAGTACCATTACTGCCTTAGTCACCTTCACAAATGTCACCTATAATGCCCTAGATAGTAACCTACTTACACCAGTCCTGTTACTGGATTTCTCAAAAGCATTCGACACAGTCTTCCACATCAAACTTATCCAGCAACTCCACTCACTAGGATGCTCTGATGCCACCCTAACCTAGTTTACTAGTTACTTGGAAAACAGACAGCAATCTATAAAATGTCTGAATAACCTCTCTAGCTTTCTCCCAAATAACATAGAAGTGCCCCAGGGGTCAGTCTTAGGACCCCTACTATTCAACATTTTTATAAATGACCTAGATAAAGTTCCCTCTGACTGCACAACCATATAATATGTAGATGATTCAACCATAATCTGTACCTCCAATAACTTCTATGACCTCCAAAGGTTAACACAAAAGGCCTTTACATCCATAGAACTCTGGTTAAACCAATCACAGCTATTACTTAACTCTAATAAATCTAAACTACTCATCTTTACATCTAAACCTGTTCCCAAAGACTTTACTATACTGTCCATAAACAAAATCCAAACAGAGTTAGTAAATCAGGACAAACTGCTAGGAATTACTATTGACAGCAAATTTAGCTTTGACTTGCATATTAATGATGCAATAAAAAAGACTCACTTCAAATTAGGCAAACTGTACAGAAACAAACAATACTTAGACAAATCCATCCAAGTAAAACTTTCAAAAAGGCTTCTCCTTCCACCCTTACTATACGGGTCTCCGATCTTTACTAGTTCCACAACTCTTTGCTACACAAACTGCAGTCCTGTTATTATAAGATTGCAAAATTTGCATCAGCCTAATCAAATCGAACCCACCATTGCCAGGCCAATAGAGAACTAAACTGGCTAGAATTTGGACATTACCTACATTACACACAACTTACCTTTGCCCATAAACTCATTTATAAACCTGAGTGTTGTCCTTTACTGAAAAATATCATTGAACCTTACATCCCATCCAAAAATCTATGCTCTAACAAAAAAAAAAAAACACCTACTTAAAGTATCAAAACCTTGTAAAATAGCAGGTAGCTACATTTATTCCCATTCCATAACTAAGCTGTGGAATGCAGTCTCATCATCAGTTATAGAATTAGACAACATAATCTCCTATAAAACTAAAACATCTTACTGATAACCCCAGCTGTACATGCAACACATATCCACAGCTTCCTTATTTTAGCAAAACTGTTTTACATAGCAAATATACTTATGTATATGTCATACTGTTACACCATATGAGTTATCCCTAATCTTTAGTATCCTAGTCCACACACCTATACAACTATCTCAACACATTTTCTCTTCTCTGTCACTTTCTACTTGTATTACTACCATTACATACATGTTACCTAGAATGTACATATTCCCAGCACCTAGCTAAAAGATTCTAACTATATCTATCCTACCTTTACCTTTTCCTACCCTCCAAAAAAAATTGAGCTGTATTGTTAAATATTTGTAACTGTATAACTTTCCTACATGCTAATGTTCCATTGTTACTGCATTGTGCCTTTTTACAACATATGTGCTGTTTAGATAGTTTTCTGTATTATTTCACTTGCTTTATAAGTAATTGTTTCCTTACAAATTCATGTAATGATTTTCATGTAACTTGGAGCTTTTCTCCCTGGGCCTCCACTGAAAATGGGTCAAGCCCAGTGGACTTTCTCAGTCAACAAATGTCAATAATAATAATAATAATAATAATAATAATAACAATAATTTTGCTTCTTTTTTTTCTTGATTTTCAATTTAGTATTATATTGACTAGATGAAACCATAAGTGCCATGAGGTCTGAATAGATTAATGTCATTGACTAGGCAGTTCTGCCCAAAAGTGGAACAGCATGTGAAGGTGATCTACAACTCAAGCTTCCAGGATGCTGATGAAGAGTTTGGACTCCACAGGTGTCCATGTATCCTAAGCATGTTTTTCTGACATATATCTATCCTCAGCCATGTTGTGAAGTGTTTATGCTATGATTTTTGACTGGCATGTCTGTCTGTCTCTCTGTTCTGGACTGATGTCTATCAGAGAAACCGTGTTTTTACCTCAGAAATAGCAGTGATAGCGTTCTGGTATAATATAGTCCAACTTAACACAACCAGCTGAAAAATGCAGAGTTTTGCTGAAGAAAATGCAAATACCATGCAGTCCATGGCACCACATCTGTGACGAAGCCAGTTTGATGTGTAGCCTTAATGATTCTGAGTGTAGTGGAAACTTGACTCTGTAAATGAGCAGAGAAACTGGACACCAGTGATTCCTAAGCTGATTACTGCCCCAAGGTCCATGGTGACTTATATGGTAAACTGGCATAAGACATATTTTGAATGTGTTTAACAGCTATGTATATCTCTGAAGAGAAAGCTTCAATGCATATCTAATACACGCAAAGTGTTTCTGAATGGGTTATCAGTCAGTTTTCTAAGAACAGAAAGAAAATATCTGTGCCAAACATGTTGATTAGTGTCCTCTGCTCTCAGGTCTTCTGTCTTCTTCATAACTAGAGGAAATGTGACTATATCCCATGCACCCACACATCACCATCGTTTGGTCACTTCAGAGTAATCTGATTATTGAAAGGCACTATATTGCATTCTATGCTGGCCCCTCCATATATAGATTTGCTGATGAGTGAGAAAACAGAAAAACGTAGATGGCAAATTCACTAACAGAGCCCTTCTTGACTATTTGCAGGACCCATATTACTGAAATGAATGCTTTCAATACATGAAACAAATTTTATAGTCTCCACATGATAGATGTCAAACTGAATTCTCTGTAAAATGTAAGCATGATTGCTGGATAGACTCATTTCATTCATACTCAGAAGACTCTACTGGTGAATCTGTGAATCTCTGCTTTTGAGATCTTTTAGGATTGAAATTGTCTGTCCAGGCTAGCAGAATGAAGATGTCTTGAAAATACAAATTCTGAACTGCTATATAATGATCTCTGTTCTGTCTTTTTAAAATCTACTTAGTGTGAGTCTGTCTTTAAATGATGGCAATAAAGTGATGTGAAAGACCTGTCAGACTCTCAGGCATATCATTCCAGATAATTCAGAATTGTTTCAATACCTTATCTATTCTTCTGTGCTCCTGACTGGAAACAACACTTGAAAATACCATTGGTAGCTCAGAGCAGTTTTGCAATGCTCTCTCTCTTGCTGATCAATATTTAGAGACTAGTATTATGACTCATTATATACTGAGTATGTTTTGTTAAAAGGAATTTATATAACATCCACACATGATCATCACTCATTAGCAGCTTCTTTATTTATTTACTTTTGCTGGCTGGGTTAGTCTCACCAGGCATGGCCTGTTTTCATGGGAGACCTAAGGTGGCAGTTATACTGACTATGGGAATTTGGTTGAGACATCCTAGTCATTTGTAATAAACGGTAGAGAATATTTTACATACACCCAAGATAGCACCATCGCATGGTAATGGAACTTTGGTATAGAATTTTATTGTATTCTTTAATAATTGGATTACATATTACCAGCCACTGGATGTGTGACTATTGTAGGAGACGTATCTCTCAGATTTTTGAGTCTCAGAAATAAGAAGGCCCAATATATATGACATGCTGCTGCATCTATTTTATGGATTGTCATCACTTTGAACCATTTTAAGTGAAAAAGAAAACAAAACATTCACATACTTCAATTCACTTTCTAATAGCAAGTTCCTTGATGCATTATTGCAAAGTTTGTTCATAGGTTCATCGGTTCATAGGTAGGTACTAGGCTATCTGCCCAAGGGCATTTATAAGCCTAGTCAGTGTGTGTCAGCTTTCACCACCCCATTGATTAATTAACTGAGCCTCTGTCAAGAAGAGCCGATAAAGTGATCCCAGGGGTGTATTTCCTGTTACCCATCCACTCATCAAGGTTTCTCTTGAAGAGTGTTAGTGAGGGGCTCTGCCTAATGTAGTTAGGAATTTTGTTCCAAAGCATGGGGAGTCACTGTAGCAGGAATATATCCCTCCAGCATGTTCTACTTATTGTTGTGGCAAGGTTTAGCTCACTAGAGCGAGTGGCTCATAGTGACTTGGATTTCTTTAGGTGGAGCATGTCCATCAATTCTGAGTTGGACATGGCTTTGTAAGTCAGGCAGAGATCACCTCTGAGTAAGCGATATGCCACTGAGTACAGCTGGAGTTTTTCCAGTTGGACTGCATAGGACATATGTTTGAGGCCAGTAATCCTCTTGATGAGGTACTTTTGTGGTCTTTCCAGCTGTTGGAAGTGTCTTGTGAGGTACATCCCAAACGGGGCATTGTACTCTATGATGGGTCTGATGAGTGACGAGTAGAGGGGCACTATAACCTCTTTATTTCTAGATGCAAACCCTTTAGTAATTAGATGGGCTACATAGAAGGATTTCCTAACTACTTTGGCAATATGATTGTCAAAGGAGAGATTACTATCTACCTGTGTCCCCAGATCTCTTATTACCTCTTCTGTATTAAGGGGGCTGCCACCTATGTGGTAATTCATGGGTGTTTTGTTTTTCCCATACTATGCATTTTTTGGCATTTAGCTTGAGACCATGACTTTGACACCAGGTGTCCATCACAGTAAGGCCCTTTTGGAGAATATCCGTGTCAGCTAGAGAGTCAATTATGGCTCCCGATTTGCAGTCATCTGCGAACTTGGTTAGCCATAGTCCTCCTGTGTTTGCCTGTACTTCTGAGAAGTATATGCCAAACAGTAGGGGTCCCAGGACCGAGCCTTGTGGGACACCACTTGTGACTGGTTTAGAGTCGGACCTGGAGCCCGCTATTCTTACTGTATGAGCTCTGTCTGTAAGCCAGTTGGCAACCCATCTCATGACGTAGGGGTTTATGTTCAGGCTGGTGAGTTTTTCTATAATTCCCGAGTGGAGAATGGTATCAAAAGCCTTGGCGAGGTCAAGGTAGGCTGTGTGAACTACCTTCCCCTCATCTATGGCCTTGGTGACTGTCTCGAAGAAGTTAACCAGGTTTAGTAGGTATGATCTGCCCTTAACAAAGCAGAACTGGGTCGGGTCAAGTGTCTGGAGGTTCCCAATGTCTTTGTTAATGAGTTCCATGATGATGCGCTCCATAGCCTTGTAGACCAGGCTAGTCAGGCTTATGGGGCGATAGTTACCAGGGTCAGTTGTAGCCCCTCCTTTGTGGAGTGGAATAACCGTTACTGTGCGCCATTCTATGGGCATGTAGCCTGTGGAGAGGCTGAGGTTGAACAGTGTGTTTAGGAGGGGGTTTAGTTCGTTCTGTAGTTCGTGCAAGATGCAGCCTAGGCCACCATCTGGCCCCATTAATGCTGTGCTTTTGGCTTTTGAAAGGGCTGTTTTCACCTGTGCGTCTGTGATTTCTGGGACACTACACTTTTCTGGTATTGTTGTGGGTCTTTTTGGGGGTGAGAGGGGGGGTGAAGTTTGCACTGAATCTATCTGCCAGAATGTTGGCAATATCAGTGGGTTCAGTATATTTTGTGCTATTTTGCACTAGCTCAGAGTATATCTGCGAGTTGCTATTAGATTTTTGACATAGCTAAAGAAGGCTTTGTGGTTATCTTTTGAATCCTTGGCTATTTTTCTTTCGAAGTTAGCCTTGGAGGATTTTACGAGGGACCTTAGTTTCTTACTGATACTAATCAGGGATGTCTTTCCTTCTTGGGATTTGCTTTTTTTCTGAACTAGTTTCCTCCTTCTATTGTATAGCCTGTTTATGGCAGGGGTCCACCAGATTGGTTTCCTTCTCTTAGGGGAGTGAGTCTTGGTTTTGCTAGGGATGGCACGATCCATGCATACTTGTACATGCTCATAGAGTGCATTTGTAAAGGTTCCTGCATCTTGGACACTGTTATCCTTTAGCATGGGGGCTGCGAAACTTACCACCTCTGTCTTAAATAAGGTGAAGTTTGCTATAGAAAAGTTTTTCACTGTGGTTGCCTTGGTTGGAGGTGGTGGTGTGGTGTGGATATCCAGAGTGATTAGTTTATGGTCTTATCTAACCAGTCACGGGTTGACCTCCAGTGTGGAACACCTGTCGCCCATGTTGGTGATGACCAGGTTCAATATGTTTTCACCTCTGGTAGGGGAGCTTACCAGCTGATCCAGGGCATTTCAGTTGATAAATTTCAGGAAACGCTGGACCTGGGAGTTTTTACTTGAGTAGTTTTCCCAGTTAACGGTAGGGTAATTGAAATCGCCCAATATCAGGATGTTCAGTAGGAACTTCATGTTTTCCAGTGTCTCCAGAAAGGTGGAGTGGTGGTCCTGAGTCATGGAGGGTGATCTGTAGCAGGCCACAATTTGCATTGCATGTTTGCCTAATGTTAGTTGCACATGGATGATCTCGGAGGTATCATGCTGCGCCACTAACCTGGAGGTGTAGGTATCCTTGCTGAATATGGATACACCCCCTCCTTTTGTGTTTCGGTCAATGTTCTGTGGCCACAATGTGTGGTATGAGTTGTAGCCCGGTAGTGCTGAGGTACTCTGTGAAGTCATGAACCAGGTTTCAGTTACTTTACAGATGTCAACGTTCTCCATACGGAGGAGTGCTTTGAGTGCATGCATTTTGTGATTTAAACTCCTGGCTTTGAGTAGCATAACCCTCATTTATTTATTTTGCTGTTTACGGAGGTGGGTTTGACTTTTGAGCCTTGCCTAAAAAAGGCACTATGGGGGCAGCAAGAGCCTTGGCCAGTATTCAAAAGCCTAGGGGTGACAGGTGCAAGCCACCTCTTGTGAAACAATGAGGTCTGTCGAGCATGTCGTCCCAGGCTGACAGACACTGCATCCCCTTTGAATGACACCAGAAGCTTAGCCAATGTTGCAAATAATAATTTTTTTCTTTATACTGCGGTATCATTCTTGGTGAGGGCAGGATGCTACTCAGGGTCAGGGTCATACCTGCCTGGGCTGCATGAACAGAGAGCTTTTCCATGTCTCTTTTCATGTAGTTCAGCGAGGTATGTCTCAGGTCATTCACACCAACATGAACAATGACAGTCATATTTGTAATTGTTCTGGAGTGACCTGAGTGCTTGTGTTATGTGGTGGATTCTGGCTCCTGACACGCAACTAACAGTAACGTTCTCCTTGTCCAGCCTAGTGAGTGGGACATCAGTGTGCCTGATTATAGAGTCACCTATTACTAGTGTGTTAAGTATGTTATTTCACCTTAAGGGCTGTGATTGTGCTGCACACTGATTTTGTGTTTTATGAGTTGTCTGGTTTGTGATGGGAGGTGCAGGTTTTTTGGGTATCTGCTTTGGAGGTCTGTGATTCTTTTGCAGGTTTTTATTTAGAGCCTCCGAGTATGATTTTGTGCATTTATGTGTATTTTTTGCCAGTGCTGGTTTAGTATGTCTATGTGAGACTGGAGGTGTGGTGCAAGTGTTAACCTTCTTCTCATGACTGCCTAATTCAGTCTTGGGTGGAGAGAGCTTAGCCTCCAATTTAGCTATATAATTGCCTCTCTCGCATATGTTAATGTTTTGTGATAGGAGGAGAGGGTTGTCTGTGTACATGAGGCAGTTGTAATATTTCCTCAGGATACCTAGGTTTACCAGCTGGACTGGAGAGTATACCTGAAATTGCCCTTTGGTCATGCCTGAATAGTAGGGTGAGCTGCTTAGTCACTTGGTTGGTGAGGAGTGAATAATGAGCCTTGCCCTGCTGGACAATCAGGTATCGGGGAATATTAGCGCTTGCTATTAGGTCTGAGCAAGTACTGGACTCTGGGATGCTTTTTAAGTGCTTAGGTTGAGAGTTAGACTACTTTCAAGGGAAAAAATGAAGAGGAGACTTGGTGGAGCCAAGATATATTTAGCTCTAGCTAACCGGCTCTGCCAGGACATGCAAAGCCATGCAAACACGTTTTTTACAGCAGGGAAATGAAAGAGATACAAATTAGCCCAAAATGGCCTATAAACTAACAACTTCTGGGCTGGAACCACTCCTCCAGGGACAGATGGCTGCTCAAAGCTCCCTCTCTCACAGGTGAACAGAGAAACCTCCCTCTATCCAAGTAAGGTATGAGCAACTCAGAAAATTGTAACACAGCCCTGAATTCAGCATTAGCCTGAAAACTGGACTATACTAGCTTAGAAAGGTGGGGAACAAGGAAATGTTTTTTTTTTTTTAAAGATAAGGCAAAAACAGTAAAAAATACACTTAAAACAGCTTTAAACGACTACAAACAGTAAAAATACACTTAAAACTGCTTTAGATGACTACAAGCAATCAGAAAAGGATTTTAAACAAATTACCCAATTAACCACTAAAAGAATCTCAAAACTGAGTCATGTTCCTGTAGTCTTCAATCAGACAAGTTCTAACCGCACACTCCTGCCACTGGGGTGCAGGGGAACCATCTCCAAAAAAGAAGGCCTGGATTAGTGCTCAAGTTATACAAACAAAGCTAGATTCAGCAGACTTGGATCGAGTCTATGCTACAGCAAACAAGGCGCACCAATTTCAGTAAGAAACAGTTCAAATATGCAGGTACTATAAGCCTTTAACCAGAAATTCCCAGCTCAGAAGGGCAGAGTCCAGACTCTCCTCCCACAAGAGTGCAGACCACGAACCTTCTTAATGTAAAATAACTGGCCTGAAGCCCAAGTGCTTAAACCAGAACTAATACACTTTTAGAATAACAGACATTGAGCCTTCAGTCAGCAGTTCCCAACTTAGAAGGATGTAAGTTACCTGTTCTGCCACAACAGTGCAGACCACAAACCTTCTTAATGTAAAACAACTGGTCTGAAGCCCAAGTACTTAAACCAAAAGGCTTAGAATGATAGTTACACCAAGCAGTAATAAATACAATTTAGTACTTTTAAGATGACGTAAAAGCAAAATAAAATAGAAAGAAACACAAATACAGTAAAAGCAGATGAAAAGAGTGCAGATTTTTTTTTTTTGAGTGAGCAAATGGATTCTATGAAATGACAAGCTGCATTTCTTAAAGTGTCTCAATGTATTCAGAAGATTGATTTTGATGTAAATAGGTCACTTTATATTTCTCATAGTTTTAAGATTAATTTTGTATGGTTAATATAGTGTAATGCATGCAGACTTTTTATTCCTTAATTGCATTCAACAACTGTAGATTAAGGATTTAATCATGTTTTAAAAAAGATTACTGCAACACTTTCTACCTTGAGATACAAATGGTGATCTAGCTTGCTTGTGAGATTTGTTCTAGCTGCCAGCTGTAGACAGATGCATTTTTAAAATTTATTTTATTTATTTATTTTTTATTTTACATTTGTTGACCCGCCTTGTCTAGCTGGATACATGTCCTTTTTCAGTAGAGGCCCGGGGAGAAAAGCACCAAACATAAAGAGAAAACACAATACATTTACATGTAGTAGAAATAGCATAACATAAAGACAAAAGAAAAGAAAACAGTGAGCTTACATACTGATTACATAACATTCACAAAATTGTATAGATAATCTTAAACCTGGTTACATTGTGAGGCCGAGAGGTTAAGTTATTAAACTTTGGGATAGGGAAGAGACTAAGGTGGAAAGAGACCTTACCCAACCCTTATCTACCACAACCTATGCAGTCTGCTGACAGCTTATCTTAAAGAGCTTGTGAGCCCTCATCACCCAGATAGACATCTCAGGAGACAGAATGCTTTTGTTCCACAGACACATTAAGAGATCTCTAGTAGGAAATCCTTTCCATGTCTTGGTACAGCTGTGTGGAGAAAAAGATGTCTTCCCTGATCCAGGTGAATGATTACAAATATTCCTTCAGGATATCACTGCAGTGTCATTTATTCTAGACAGTTTACCTATATCCAGGCAGAGGCATCACATCCACTTTAAGATATTTACAAATTTTACTTGTATGAGTTTTATCTTACCTTTTATATAACCTACACTTTTTAATTTTATTTACCTGCTGCATTTTTAGTAGTCTATCTTATACTGTTCCTTGTTTGCAAAATGTTTAGATCCTAAGCATTCAAATGCTTTAAAGATAGAAAAAACAGAAATGCCTCATACATGTATGTGTGCATACATGCAAGCATGTGTGTGTACGTGTGTGTGTGTGTGTGTGTGTGTGTGTGTGTGTGTGTGTGTGTGTGTGTGTGTGTGTGTGTGTGTGTGTGTATATATCCGTGTGAAAATATATATACATACATGCATGTATGTATGTATGTATGTCTGGATGGATGTGTGTATCACTGATATCCTCACAGAATGCAGATGCAGAGGGTCCTGGGCTCAATACCCAACAAAGGCCAGTGTCTTCCTTCTCTGTTGAGTTGTTAACATAGTACTAGGTTAATGCATTGTACTGCATTTGGATGTCACTGATGGTATTATAGCCTGACAGTAAATTGTACCCAATAGTGCTAAAAGGCAATAATTAATATAATGGATATGTGAAACTCTACAAGAAGATATGTCATTGCATACAGAAGCCGATTGTTTATAGCTTAGAATAGTACTGGGTACTGGCTATCACAGTCTACTTTACTTTTACGCAGAGTAAGAGCAGTACAGATGTAAATGTGACATTAATATTTGGTTTAGGATAGATGGATGCATTAATCTGCTGCACATTGGTGCAACATCCCATTGAGATATGCTGTCTAGGAACAGTGCAATCTGTCTTGAATTTGGACATCCCTTATCTATTGTATAGTCTGACTAAAGTGGGAGACAACAGTAAGTGTAAATTCATCATTCTGAGAGAAGGTGGACTAAAACTATGCAACACACTGAAAACTATAACAATATGCCCCAGATTATGAATATCTAAGCACAAGCTCAAGACTGATTTTTGTTCACTGATTCTTTCTGGGTGATAATAATCCTTTATGTGACCAAAACCAATTTGGCTAACTAGCTAATAAATTATAGTGAATGCAAATTAGAAAGTTCAAGCCCTGCTCATCCTCAGCTGACAACTCACCTACAGAATATCTAAAGCTTACAGTTACATCCATTGATTATGCAGTCTCCATCTTGATCAATAGATCCATTGAAGAATCACATGTCCCATCTCACTGGAAAAAATTCTACATCATACCTCTTCACAAAGCTGGTAACTCCTCTGAAATAACAAACTTTAGTGCTATCACTCTCATATCCCCTCTCTAAAATTCTAAAAAAGCACAAACATCAGCAAATCTTAACATATCTTCTTCCAGAAAATCTACTAATCTCTACCCAATGTGGTTTCACCCATACCATAATACAACAACTGCCCTGGTTATCTTCTTAGATAACATCATCAAAGCTAGAGATAATAATAACTTTGTCTCTTTCCTCTTTTCAGATCTCTTCAAAACATTTGACACAGTTTCTCACTCCAAATTACTCTTAAAAATGTCTGCCCCTGGTCTGTCTAATACAACACTCGGTTTGCTAGCTACCTTTATCATTGGCAATAATCTATAAAATGGCTCTGTACATACTTGTCTTTTTTCCTAGTTAATACCGGTATGCCACAAACCTCTATCCTTTGACCTCTTCTCTTTAACATCTTTATTAACAACTTAGATAGATCTTTCCAACAGGCTTCCCTTATCCAATACTCTGATGACTCCACCCTTATCTACTCATCAAATACTCTTCCCTATCCATTACTTAACATGCTTTCAACTCCATTGGACACTGGCTCTGTGAAAACAAACTCTTTCTAAATCCCAATAAAACTAAGCTATTACTATTTCTCTCTAAATCTGTAACACATCTGAAAAACAGCTTCAAAATAACTTCTGTCATTCACACAGCTATAGGAATTGTATCTCATGCCAAATTACTAGGCATCACAATTGAAGAGCAACTGAAATTTGATTTTTATATTCAAAATTGTAAAAGAAAACACATCAAAAACTCAGTATGCACTACAGATATAAAACATTCCTCACCAACACAACCAGACTCACACTGGGAAACACTTATCTTGTTCTTCTTTCTCTGTTGTATGCCTCAGCAGTTCCTGCCAACATTCATATCTCCCTCATCACAAACCTAATACTGTATTATAACAAGGTAACTAGATTTGTAACCAATCTGTCATATGAAAGTCATCACTGCTCTGCTCTGAAATCATTAAACTGTCTAGAGCTTAACAACTACATAACATACTTTCAGCTAGTTATGGCATACAAACTGATATATTCTTCTGAAGAATGCCGTGCATTAAAACATATTGTTGCCCTACACCCTCACAAGGGACCTTCATTCTGGTAATAAATTTGTACTAAGCACTACTAAAGCAAATAAGTCATCAGGGGACTCACTATACTCCTATTCCATCTCAGAGCCCTGGATCACCATCTCTATACAAATAAAATGATTAACAAACTTCCAAGCTATAAAATACAGCTCAAACAATACCTTGTTCATGTTCATCACCAGGTTGAGACCTCTAGTGAAAGCACAAACTTCTTATTGTTTATTACAAACTTTTTGCCCTCCTCTACTTGAATCATCATACCCCTAACAAATGTAACTCCTGCAATTGAATTAATACATCCCTTTTTACCCCTTAAACAACACTTTTCATCTTGTTCTTTTTCTAATTGCCCCCCATCCACTGCTCTACCCCTCTCATGCATCCCCTGTATACTTAAGTTATAAACCTTCTAGATACACCAATTTGGAACAGGCAGTCAAAATAGAAACAATCCTATATCAGGTCTCTCAGTCATATGCTATTATGACTATCCTCCAATAAAATATTAATATCTTCTATTCCCTCTTACATAATTTTATAACTTACTTCAATATATCTCTTGAACTTTTTTACAAACGTATGCAATACTAAAATCTCCCTTGCTTCATAATTTTATAACTAAATTCTTTACGTATCTTGAACTCCTTGCAAACCTTTCTTTACTGAAATGAAAGAACACTAAACTTCTTTACAATAATGTTTCCCTTCTGCAGTATCAATCCTTTTACTTCTGCAACATTTTACAGCTGGAACAACTGTATGGACTTATAGCTAGTGATGTAAATACTTTACTGTATATACCTGTCTTGTAATTATGTTTGCTGTTTTATGAGAAATGTAACTGCAGAGAACTGCCTGAAATGTACTTATTAATATAAATGTGCTGTGGTGGAGCTTTTCTCCCCAGGTCTTCACTGAAAATGGTCTCTGCCCAGTCAGACTCTCTTGGTCAACAAAGACAAATAAATAAAGAACTAAATTACCTCAAGTCTACTCAATTTTTACTTGCCCACAAAATTATATATAATCCTTTCCACTGTCCCTCCATCAGTAACATTCTCAAACAACACCTTCCTAGCCACCCATTTTGCACAGCTCAGAAACAGCTTCTTGAAACACACAAATCTGAAAAAATAGGGCATAGTTTATAGTCCTGCATAACAGTCAAACCCTGGAACAAGATTCCTATGGGCATTAGATCAACACCCACAAGTCCCATTATTAAGCATACCCTAAAGAAATACCTTCTCAACTTCAAGCTCTGTACATGCTTTAATCCAGGTGAAACTGAGCCTTTTATTTTCCCCTTCCTATAGTCTTTCTCCTCTCTCTTCCCTTTTTTTTCCATGCTCCTTCCTCCTTGCAATCTACTTTGCACCTACTATCTCTCTTACTGCTGGTAGTTCATATCCATACTTCTCTCCTATTTCCTTCTATATCATCTTCTTTAAATCTTCTTTTACCATCATCTTCTTCTTAATCTTCCCTTCATCTTTCTTAGCCTAGAACATTCTTCTTACTGTCAGATTTCTGCTTCTGAACCTCCTGTATATTACTTCTTTCTCCATAATATTTAAATCCACTTAGATAATTATATGCCTCTGATACAATCATGCTTTTTGCTTCTATTGATCTCATTTGTACAACTTATTGTAACTACTTTTATTAATACTGTTATATTTCAAAGATCATGTGTATACAATTTGCATTATGTCTTATGGAGATTTTCTGCCTAGGCCTCTGCTGAAAATAGGATTTATGCCCAGTCGGACTTTTCCAGTAATCAAATGTCAAATAAAATAAATAAATAAAAGTGACTTATGCAACCAAATCCATAAGTTATCATGGGCCTAAAAAGCAGATTTTTATATGCATCCCTATCTTCTCTCTCTCTCTCTCTCTCTCTTTCTTTCTCTGTCATCATGGTTCTCATAATAGAATGCAAAGAGCATTAAGAATTTCAGAATGAGTATAAGAAGGAGAAATCTATTATTTTCTGCACAGAGATAGAGAGAGAGAAGAATGAAAGAGAGAGAGAGAGAGAGAGAGAGACTTATTAAGTTCATAGGTTCACAGGTGTGTACTAGGCTAATGGCCATGGAGCCTTTACAAGCCTAGCCCATAGAAGTGCCCTGGCATCATGCCACCCGACATTAGTTCCCAGTGCCTCTTTCAAATAAAGCCTCTGGAGTGATCCCCAGGATGAACTTTCTATTTCCCATCCACTCATCAATATTTCTTTTGAAGAGGGCCAGTGAGGTGCTCTTCTTGACATGTATGGGAAGTCTATTCTGGAGCATGGGCAGTCTCTGGGTTATGAACCTGTCCCTCCAGCATGTTCTGTTGATTGTGGTAATGTGGTTGAGGTCTCTGGAGCATGTGGTGCGGAGGGATTGGGATTTATTTAGATTTAGCATTTCTAACAGAGCTGGGTCAGACATGACTTTGTAAGTCTAACAGAGATCGCCTCTTAGTAGACTCTAGGAGACAGAGAATAGCTGGAGTTTTTTGAGCCTGTCCATGTAGGACATGTGTTTAAGGCCTAGGATCCTCTTCATGAGGTATTTTTTGTGGCCCTTCCAGCTGTTGCATGTGTCTAGTGAGGTACATGGCAAAGGGGGCATTATACTAGATGATTGGCCTAATGAGGGAAAATAGAGAGAGATGATAACCTCTTTCTTCCTGGATGCAAAACCCTTGGTAATGAGATGTGCCACATAGAAGGACTTTCTGACCACAGAGGCAATGTGGTGGTTGAAGGAGAGGTTGCTGTCAACCTGTGTCCCCAGATCTCTTATAACACCTTCAGTATTCAGTGGGCTCCCATCAATGTGGTAATTAGTAGGAAATGAGTTTTTCCCAAAGGGGATGACAATGCATTTTTTGGCATTAAGCTTAAGGCCATGGTTTCAACACCAGTCATTAGTCTCAGAGAGGCCTTTCTGTAGGATGTCTACATCACTTGGGGGAGTTAATAATGGCTCTCAGCTTGCAATCGTCTGTGAATTTGGTCAGCCAGAGGCCCTCTGTGTAGTCCTGGACTTCAGAGAAGTAGATGCCAAACAGGAGAGGACCCAGGACTGATCCATGTGGGACCCACTTGCAACTGGTCGGCAGTCTGATTTGGAGTCCGCTACTTTCACACTGTGGGTTCTGTCTGTGAGCCAATTTGCAACCCACCTAGTTTTATAGGGGTTGATGCCTAGTTTGGTGAGTTTATCAATAATTCCTGAGTGGGGAATTGTATTAAAGGCCTTGGCCATATGGAGGTAGGCTGTATGAACTGCCTTGCCCTCATCCACAGCTCTGGTGACTAACTCAAAGAAGTCAACCAGATTGAACAGGCATGATCTACCTTTCACAAAACCAAATTGTGTGGGATCTAGAGTTTGGAGATTCCCTATATCCTTGTTAATTAGGTCCATGATGATGTGCTCCTTAGCCTTACATATCAGACTCATCAGGCTAATGGGGTGAAAATTCCCAAGGTCTGTAGTCACTCCCCCCTTATGGAGAGGGATGACTGTAGCACTGCCATTCAGTAGGGACAAAGCCTGAGGTGAGGCTGTGAGTGAACAGGGCACACAAATATGGTGCTAGTTCACTTTGTAGTTCATGTAGAACACATCCAGGGATATTGTTGGGTCCCATGAAAGCTGTATTCTTGGCCTTAGACACTGCAGCTTTAACCTGTGCTGCAGTAATGCTGGGTGCCTAGCATTCCTCTGGTATTGTGATTGGTCCTTTCGGGGGCGAGAGACGGATAAAGCTGGAACTGAATCTGTTGGCCAGTCTGTTGGCAATATCTGTTGGCTCAGTATAGGAGGTACCATTGTGCAGTAACACAGAGCAAACCTGGGTATTGCCATGGAGATTCTTGATATAACTATAAAAGGCATTGTGGTTGGTTTTAGTGTATGCTGAAATTCTGCCTTCATAGCTGGCTTTAGAGGTTTTGCTGAGGGATCTCAACTTTTTGTTGAGGCTAATAAGGGAGTTTTTCCAGTCTTGGGACTTCACCTTTTTCCGCAATAGTTTCTTCCTTCTCTTGTAGAGTTTATTAATGGCAGGGGACCACCAGATTGACTTCCTTTTATTTGATGAGAGTGTCTTGGTTCTGTTGGGTATGTCTAGTTCCATGGATTTATGTACGTGTTTGCACAGTGCATTGGTGTATGATTTGGCAGTCATGCATCTATTTTCCATTGACATGGGGTACCGAAAAGTTATCTACCTTTGTTTTTAGGAGTCCAAAGACAGCTTTTGAAAAGTTTTTCATGGTGGTTACCTTTGCAGGTGTGTGTGTGTGTGTGGGGGGGGGGGGGTGGATTTCCATGGTGATTAGTTACTGGTCGGATCTAACCAGGGAGGAATTGACTATTGGTGTAGAGCAACAGTTGCCCATGTTTGTAATAACCAGGTCAAGGATGTTGCTTCCTCTAGTGGGGGTAAGAATGAGCTGGTCCAGGGCATTGGAATTGATGAATTCCAGGAAGTGTTGAGCCAGTGTATTGATGCATGAGTAGTTTTTCCAGCTGATGGAGGGGTAGTTGAAGTCACCTAATATGAGAGTGTTGGGATGGACCCTAATAGTTTCCATGGTGCTTAGGAACATGGAGTGAGAGTCTTGGGACATAGTTGGGGACCTATAGCAAGCTATGACCTGAATCACTGTCTTACCAAATGTTAGTTGTACCTGAAGTATCTCAGATGCGTTATGCTTGGACATTAATCTGGAGGTGTGCATATCCTTTATGAATATGGAGACATCACTACCTTTGGAGTTTCAGTCCATGTTCTGGGACCGAAAGGTGTGGAATGAGTTATAACTTGGTAGCGCAGGGGTGTTTTCTGCTGCTTTAAACCAGATCTCCTTTACAGCACAAATGTCGATGTTCTCCATTTTAAGGAGTGCTTTGAGCAAGTGCATCTTGAGATTTAGACTTCTAGAGTTGAGCAGCATGACACTCAGATTGCATTTATTTATAGCTGTTACAGTGGTAATTTGGTCTTTGGAACATTGCCTAAAAAAGGCACTATTAGGATGCTATGAGCCTTAGCCAGTATGCTGAAACACAGGGGTGACAGATGCAGGCCATCTCTGGCAAAGCATCGAGGGCTGTCAGTCATGTCTTCCCAAGCAGACAGATACTGGATCCCCTTAGAATGACACCAGAAACTTAGCCAATTGTTGAAGTCAATCATTTTCTACTTGCACTGCGGTATCATTTTGGGTGACGGTAGGATGCTGCTCAGGGCTAGGGTCATACCTGCCTGGGCCACATAATCTGAGAGCTCCTCCATGTCTCTATTCATGTAGTCCAGGGAGGTGCATCTCAGGTCATTTACACCCACATGGTCAGTGACAGAGTCATACTTATACTTGTTGGGGAGTGACCTGAGTGCGTCTATGTGTCAGATTCTCGCACCTGAGAGACAGCTGACTGTTACCTTCTCCTTATTCAGACTAGTGAGTGGGACATCAGTGTGCCTCACTATCTCATCACCTTTGATTAGTGTATTGGGCAAGCTGTTTTTTCTTAGGGGCTTAAGTTGAGGGGCACACTGTATAGGTGAGTTACATGTCTTGTAGTGTGTGCTGTGTTGTGGAGGTTGAGTGCGTTTCTGGCTTGGAGGTCTCTGCTGTTTGGGTAGATTTTTATTAAGAGCCTCCATGAAGGTGGGTGTGTGGTTTGTGTTTTTATGTAAGATCTGTGATGGTGGGTGTTGTGGAGGGCTATGTGTTGCATGTGGTGTGGTGCAGGTGTTGACCTTTTCCTCTTGACTAGCTATTCCGGTCTTGGCTTGAGAGTGCATGGCTTCCAGTTTAGATATATAAGAGCATCTGTCACAAGTCTGAGTGTAGGGAGGTAAAAGGAGAGGGTTGTCTGTGTACATGAGGCAATTGCTACACTGCCTCAGAATGCCCAAGTTCACCAGGTTAATAGGAGAAAGTACAGAGAACTGACCTTTAGACATGCCAGGAGGGATGATCATTATTACTAAGCACTGGAGTTATTTCCTTATAAATTCCTTTTACAGGAAAAACTATCACTCAAGGTGTCTGAGTCTGTACAGCACACTGCCAAACACTCGAGGGGATACTAATATATAGACCCTGAAAATTTAAGGTTGAAGTATTTAGGCAGATATTCTGAAGTTAGAAAGAAATCAAGCAGTACTCACTGAAAATAAAGAATTAGCTTGTCAAGAATGATGAAAATATGGGAGCTGCATGAATGGCTACTGCCTGGCTAGTACTAATGCTGGTCTCAGCACAGCTTCACTCTGTTGGGATACAATACTCCTTTGCTTCTTCTCTCACCAGAAGCAAAATGTTAGCACCAATCCCAAGAAGAAAAGCAGGCAACAGCCTGTTTGGTGATACACAGTCTTGTCCCAGATGATGCAAGGGTCTGCAGGCTTGTAGCCTTTTTCTGGTAGATGCCTCGAATAGCAACCAGACCAATCAGGTACATTAAGCACAGACACTCACTCTTCAACCAGAAAGAGTCAGGAATAGATGCACTCTGCTCCTACTCTCACCAGGAACATAATATAAGCACAGATTCCAATCTGTCACCTATAAAGCAGTTATTAAGCTTTCTGGTGATCAGCAGACTCCAGGAAATAATGTAACTGCACTACTTCTCTCACTAGGAGAAAACAGAAGCACTAATCCTAAGATGACTACTGAGAGGCAGAATATGGGCTCTCCAATAATTGGTATTCTTGCAATAGATGCTTAAAGGTAAGATGAAAAGGTTTATCCTAAACCCTGCAGTGTGCACTTGGAGTTAGATGTGAAAGTAGGTAACTTACGTTGTCTAAAAGTTAAGTTAAGTTTTAGTGGAGAGTCACTATTTTTAAAACAGCAAGATAGATTGAAAGGGGGTAGTCACTTTTGTATTCTGGTACTTTGGAATACAGAAGGATGGCCAATAAATTTAAATAGTTGAAGGGGAGTGATTTCACAAAAATATAATTTTGTGCTTACTCACACCAGCCAGTAAAAGCAGAGAGGAAATGAGATATATGGTCAAATTAACAAAAGGGGCAGGCAACTAGAAATACAGAAATTAACCAGGTGGGAGGATGGGAAAAATTTCAGTCTGACTCACAAGAGACAGAGCTATGGTCTCTTTTCAAGTTTTAATGTTGTTGTGTCTTTCTGCTTTACCCGGTTAGGGGTCGCCACAGTGGAACTCCGGTCCGCTAATGATTGGTAGTTGATTTTTATGTGCTGAGTTACCAGCCCTGGTGCACAACCTTCAACGAAGGAATGCCCATTCATGCATGTTTCCACACAGAAGATGCTCTAGCTGAGAATCGAATGGGACAGCGTCGTACTGTGAGGCGACAATGTTACCGCAGCACCAACACCACGGCAGTTAAAAGCAGAATACAAGTAAAACACAGTGTAAAGAAATTTGTTGTGATTTGTAAAACACTTGTATACCTCTGGGAACATTTTTGTATGGAAGTGTGCTATGTGCAAATACTCTGTGAAATGAAAGAGTATAAGAGGAAGAAGTAGGCAATGAAAACGTTTAAGTAAATGAACTGTTGGAACATTATCACTGACATCAATTTTAAGTAGACGCAAAAGCAGGCTGAGCCATTCATAAACTATTTATTTATTGATATTTGTTTACTGGTAAAGTCCACTGTGCTAAACAGAGCCCATTTTCAGTGGTGGCCTGGGGAGAAAAGCCCCAATGCATAAATACAACAAGGTAAATACAGTACAGAGGTGCCTACAACAAGGTAGTTAAACTATAGGTAAGTGAGTTTAAATGATGCAAAAATCAGCAAGTTCAAACAATAATAAAATATCAGAAAGATAAAGCAAGGTCTATCAGTCTGCGTGTGGAGCAACTGTAGATTCTATACCTGACATTAAATGTGGAGTGAAGATAAGAAAGGTAGAAAGAATTTACATGATGTTAAAGTTAGTAGTTAGTATGCTTAAAATGAAGTATAAAAGATTTTAGTAATGGTTGATACGGCATAAGGACCCTTCAAGTAGAGGAAAAGTTTGGTTCAGGTGGTTATATAGTAAAAAGAGAAAAACTGGGTCCAAGGTCAGAGGAATGAGAGTTAAGTGATAGCACTAGACAAGGATGAGCGGTTGCAGATCCAGTTGGAGAGAAGGTGTTTGTGGATGGCAGTTTTGAATTTGATGGGATGTTGTTCAGAGCAGATGGAGGAGGGGAGATTATTCCAAAGTTTGGCAATAGTTCAGGAGTATAGGAGTTTACCTGCTGGTAGATTAGGTTTGTGGACTTGTAGTAGGTTTTGATTTTTTGAGCATAATGACCTAGTAGGGGCATAAGGGGAGAATAAGGAGCTCAGTGCCGGGCAGTCTTGTGGTTTGTAAATTAGTCTGTGACAGGTAGTTAGTTGAATGTGTAGTAGGTAATGTGAGAATCTGAGCCATTGGAGTTTTCTTAAGGCTATACAATGATGGGTTGAATGACGACAGTTAGAAGCAAATTTGGCAATTTTGTTGTAGTAAGATTCTAATTTTAGTTTTAGAGAGGACTGCAGATCAGTTAATAAGGGAGCACCATAAGCCAGAGAGGGAAGTAGACAGGAAAGTGCTAGGGCTTGTTTGGTTGAAGAGGAGAGGAATTTAGTATGCCTGTAGAGGAAGCCAAGTTTTTGTGGGTTTTTGAGATATTGGATTGTATATGTAAATCAAATTCTAGATGTCATCTATTATGACCTCTAAGAGTTTGGTACTAGCTACGAGTTCAAATTTTATTGAATTCAGTGAGAGAATGTTAAAGTCTTGTTTGTTGATAGAGGTATTTTTTAGGGATGAACAAGTTTTTTTAGCGTTTAAGGACAGATGATTTTGGTGGAGCCAAGATTCAACAGTAGAGAATGCTGTTTCATTTGTTGAATTATATCAGGGTTTGGTGCAGAGCAGACTATGGTTGAGTCATCTGCATATTGGACTAGAGAGGAATGTTGTATGGCTTGGTGTAGGTTGTTAATGAATATGTTAAATAGAAAGTGACCAAGGATTGACCCTTGTGGGATGCCTATCAAGTTCTGCAGGTAGGGAGAGATAGAGTGTTGCCATTTGAAGGCATATTGCCTATTAGTGAGATAACTTTTAAACCAGTTAAGAGATTGAAAAGACAGTCATAGGGAAGAAAGTTATGGGAGAAGGACAGAATGGGATATAGTATCAAATGCTTTAGACAGATCTAGAAAGAGAGCAGATGCAATGTGGCCATAGTTACAGATTTTGTTAATGGTATCTTGGAAGGATATTAGTGCAGTAGAAGTACTGTGTCCTGGACAGAATCCATGTTGGGTTGGGGAGAGGATGTTGTTGTTTAATAGATAGTGGACTAGTTGTTTTTAGATTGATTTTTTGAGAATTTTAGATATTGGGAAAAGAAGAGTGATGGGTTCGGATGTCAGAGGATGGGCCCCCTTTATGGAGGAGTAGAATAATGGCTTTTTTACATAAGGAGGGAACATATGATTCTTGAATCAATCTGTTGATTAGAATGTTGATAGGATACACTACTGTGTCAGTGGCAATCTTAAGAAATTTGGTAGGAATATTGTCAGTTGAGTTGAAGCAAGGTTTTAATTGTAGCTAGAGTTTTTTTATGTAGAAAGTGTGAATAGGGGAGAGATTAAATTCACAGCAACAACAAGAAAATGAAGAGAAATAACAGAAAATACAATGAAAAAAGATCAGGATCCCAGGATACCAAATGTATTTCTCTCTCTGACATCTCAGCATACACTGCCTTCTTGGAGAGATTAAATTCAGCTTGAGAAAGCGGTTTGTTCCAGTTTTGCATGAGAGTATTTAGGGATGTGGTATTGTGTGGTCAACGGGAAGAAGAGAAATAATTGAGGTGATGATTCCTAGGTAGAGGGGAGGAAAAGGAGGCTGTAAGATTAGCTATTGTGTCAATGAAATATGAGTTAAATTTGGAAGCAATAAGGTCAGGTAAAATGTCAGGGAAAGGACAAGGACTGGTTTTAGTGCCTGACAAAACAAAGCACTAAAGCATAAATCTAGTCTGCACCCTATGTTAGTACACATTAATTTTTATGTATTGTGACTATGAAGAGCAGTGTACAGAAGCCAGTCAGCTGCTATGAATGATGTAAACATGCACCTAATACTCCAGTGTTTTAACTACTTACTAAGATATATTATACCTTAGTTAGCAGCTGTCCCAGTTGCACTGTGCTTCACTGTCATACCAAAGAATGAAAAGAATGATTTGTTAAAAAGTTTTACCATTTAGACGTAATGACAGACCTGGAATAATTACCATATTGTGACAACGAGGGGATATGGTGCTGTTGGAGCTTCTCTTAGTTGGATCATGGCAGCTTCATGGTGCTATGGCTATGAGGAAGGTTGTGGCTGTGGCACTAGGGATGTCTGCTCTATAGAGAACCCATTTGCTGATAGGGGTGTTTCTACTTTGCAAAGGATGATCATTTTTTTTCAGCGATGATATGTTGTTTAGCAAGATATCAGCAGGGAAGGAGGATCACTAGGCATTTACAAGTGCAACATCATCTAACTGTACACAGTTTGTGTCCCATTAGGACTAGCTTGCAGGCAAATGAAATTGTGTTTATCATGTACAATCCAGGGACTGTCATTTGCATATGTACTCTGTACATGCAGTTCTCTCATTACATGATCAGGTAATATTGCATACAATGTCCAAACCCATTGTGTACACCTGTCTATGAATAATCTAGAACTTAGTTACACCATCCAATAGTACACCAAGCCCTGGTCCATCGTGTACAATGATTATGAATAATGCTCAGCATTTCTACTTCTAGGAGATACACCGGGATTTTTGGAATTGTATGCCAATTAACAGAATGCAATAGTTTCCTCTAAGTGCAGCTAGCTATTTGCTTATTTATTGATTGAAGATTGATTATGTGCAGTCAAGGACACAGAAGAAAGCTAATGAGCTGGGAGCTGCAGAAGACAAAAGTGCAAGTGTGCCTTCTTTTGGTTGATTTGTCTAGTTGGAGCAGATTAGTAAAATACAATTTAAAATCCATACAGCACTAACATCGTGTATGTAGTGCTCTGCAGTGAAATCCCTATTGTTCCACTGTGTTACATCATTAGTTCTCTGATGTCATATGACTGGTGAGCTTTTGTCAGGTTACCATTGCTCCACTCTGCTGTGCCATTAGAGATATCGATGCCCACCTGTTTTGAATGAAATCAACGAGATCACAATTATTCCACTGTCTCTGCTCATTTGTCAGGTTCAGTACCACTATGTGGTCAAGATCACTTAAAGTCCACGCTGTTTTACCAGTTTGCTTAAGTACCTCACAGGCCAGTTTTCTTCAAATGCCAGTGTGTGCATTAGATAGTAATGATGGCATCACATAGCTGCAGCATCATACATTGAATGGTCTTCGATCCTACCTTGTTGCATTATTAGCAGAAGCACTCTTTCAACTGATTCCTCATCTATGACAGACTCTTTTACTCACTGTGTTATATTTTAGGCAGGAGTTTTCCATGCGCATTCATTATAGGCAAGTTCCCTGTTTTTCACTGCAGTGTAACATTTGATGGGATCAGTGGCATGATCTGATTAGTGTGTTGGAGAAACATTTCTACAATTTCACTGTACTGCACTGTTAGGAAGGTCGAAGGATATAATTCAAGTCATGAACCATACATAGGGTCTCGTGTTCCTTCCTAGCAGGGTTACCTGTGTGGGCAAAGACATAAAAAGATGATAGCTCATCATTTTCACTACAAATGTGCATGTACAAGATACTTATTTAAAAATAAGTCATCAAAGTATCCTAAATAGAATTTAAAAGCTGTAAAGTGTGTTAATTCGGTAGCTAGGCAACCAATTTAGGGCACAATTACCTACTTAGATCTGTGAACTCTG